>NW_025534064.1:0-286024 GCF_020615455.1 Coregonus clupeaformis
GCTCTCAAGATATAAAGGCTCTGAGTGAAAACACGTGGAAAAGTTTAGCACGGTGTCTCACCTCATGACTTCATGAACATATGTAGCGTGTGTTCCTTATTTTACCCAATGTGGCGAGATGTCACACCACAAGAGAGCCTCTTAGTTACCGGTTTACCAGTTCACCTTCGAGATAACATCTAATTTTAACTGTGTAAAGCTCGTCTCGTCAGCGGCACTTCTCAATCCGCTCATCAGCGCCGGGTTGGTTTCACCACGGAGCTAGAGCACTCGCTGTGGAAGTCAGACTACTGGGGCGGGGTTTGCTGGACTTCGTCTTGAGGCCAAAATGAGGTAAAGAAATTTCCTGCACAAGGGAACCTGGGGAGTACAATCAGCAGGCAGAATCTGTTTATTTTCATTGGGAGAGGGTTCTGCCTAGGATCAGGTGCATGCAAAGCAGATTAAATGTTTATAGTTGAAATATTACACCAAAACATGTAGTTTCTTATATTCTAATGTTTATTCCTGGCCTTTTACCTAAGTTAGACTCAGGCTCCTAAGGGCTCAAGGAAGTACCTCATCCTCCAGGATGCCACATGAACCTTACCGTATATGACATGAAAATGCATTTCTGTGTGTGTGTGTGTGTGTGTGTGTGTGTATCCAGTGTGTGTGTCAATGTGTGTGTGTGTACAAGGTGGACTGTGCCAGGTTACAACTATGAGTATCATATGTGTGTTAGTGTTATGTGTGAAGTGTACTATATTTGCTGTAATAAACCATACATTACCAACAGACAAAGGTGTCTTCTGACTTTGACTATGACATATACCCATCACAATGCTTTACCACACTAGTATCAAATATGTACATAAGTACCATAGCATAGGGTAAGGCAAACATGCACACACCTCTACATGGGCATGTGCAGAAACGCCCCTCAAGTCAAAGTGGAAATCAAACCCAAAGAAGTCCACATGGTTTCAATGTGTGGTTCAGCTGTGCTTGGCCTTCTTCTTACGTTGCAGCGATTGACACTCTCCTCAGGAGCTACCGCTAAGCTCCACCTGTCTGAACGGTTTATACAGCTAATGAGTCAGGCAAGCCATGATTGTAACCACCTTGTGGTGATGATGCCCAAGAACAAGGCTGGCTGCTGAAGAAAAAGAGATAAGACAAGTCTCTTGTTGTCCCTTTCCGATGTTATCCTTCGTGCGACGCTAGTAAGGCAAACTGTGTTTCATTCAGCTCAAAAGTCATCATCTGATGCGGTTCCGTCTATTCTGGGTGACACACAGGACACCCCTCTCTTGATCCTCTCTGACCATTATGCGATCGTGTCTTCTTGTCAACTGGCGGCAAAAGCTGAAGTCTTTCCCCCCTGGGAACTGTACAGTGTTGAGCCAGCCGGCACCTGTTTGCTGAACACCAGCACAGGACGTAACAACCACTGCCTAGACAACGGCAGATCCGTGCTTCTGATTCACTGCTGGTGTTGGTAGAATGTACTCATGCCTAGCCATCACCATCATAGGCGCTTAGATCATGTACTCTGCGTTGGCGAACACAGAGGCGACTTTCGCGTATATCTGGCTCCTGAACAACCGCCTGTTGTACAGGACATGTTCTTCTTCCGCATGATCCTCATGACTGCCCGTATCCCCGATGTATTCAGCGACCTCTGTATGGAGCGGGAGGCGGTTATCATTCGCTTGCAACCACTCCGGCGATCAGAGTACGTGATAGTTGACACCTTTCATTCCAGGTTGCCAAGGCTTGTCCCAGTCAGCTTTAACGCTTGAACCATGGGACCCTTCAAACAACGTTGGTGGTGCTATCCATCATCCTTTCATGCAGTGTCTGAACTTTCCAACATGCATGAATGGCGAGATTAGGACGATTTATTAGTACCTTAGGACCGTTAGGCAGGCCAGGCCAGATGGTCTGAAGGAAACCCATGACCATCATCACCCAGCCTGTCGTATGGTGGCCAGAGTGAGCGTGCACATGGGCAGGAGCTCCGTGGGACACTGTTAGCAATGACACTTGCTGTTGTTGATGAGAGTCTCCTCGTGTACTTTTAGGATTGTTGTATCGGGGTAAGCTCATAGCTTTAACACAGGCCACCTCTGTAGATTAGCCCGTGTTAAACCTGTAGGTAGTAGCGGCAGAAATAGAAGAAGGTATCTGTCAGGCGGTCTTGTTAGCCCCCAAGGGCTTATACGCGGTAGACAATATACTGTAGCTGCGATGGAAGCGTTGAATCTGGTTCTGGTTTCAGGGCAATGTTCAGCATAGTCCTTCATTGTGTTGGTGTTCCCGATCCCATGAGAGTGACTGAGGTGAAGACCACAACCTGGCCTGATTCTGAGAAGTGTCTTTTATGTCAGGAGCCAGTGAAACCTTGCCAAAGCCAAAATTATGTTGCCTTTGTCCTGCCCAAGCTGGCAGACTCTTTTGGTGGTGTAAACTGACTTTCTGCTGACGTTATACTGATCTCTTATCAGGTTGAAGCTCTGATGTTGAACGCGTGAACTTGGTCGCAGACCGCTTGATGGTAGTCATTACGGTGTCGAGTGAAGTAAGCTGTTTGCGTGACAGAGAGGGCGGCATGTTGGGAAATGGTGCCAAATATTGCGCACTGCATGTGTTCAATATGTTATCTGACATCGGAGGTAGGGAGCAGATCTTTAGGGCCTATCGCCGTCTGTCCTCCCATCATTTTTTGCAGACTTATCTTTGTAACCATGAGCATCCGTCGCCATACATCTGGGGTGCCACGACCAAAAGCTTTTGCTCACGCTCTCGACAATCTTGCACCCCTGCATACGTTGCTGTAAGCTGCGATCAGGGTCCAGAGGAGAGTCGTAGTGGTCCATCCCGTTGGACACGCACCCCCTTTGTGTGTCCAGGTCGTACCCCGTGAACAGCCTGTAACATTTCCAATCTCAACAGGGTCCTCTGATCCTCGGTCTCCACCTTTTCTCTCCTGTTCCTCTTACCCACTTTGCTGATTCTGTAGTAGGGTTAATAAGGCTTCATCAGAGTTGCGGCGCACTGGGGGGATTCAGCAGGAAATTAACCTCAGGAAAGGGGCCGATGCAACACTCATGATGGTAGATGCAGGTCCTTCTTCCTCGATGCAGCTGCTCACAGAAATATAGCCAGCAACTGAATCAGAGTATAGGGAACAGCATGTGCTGAGGACTTCTCTCTCGTACATACATTAGATCAAGTGTACCGCGTTGGTGGAAGTCCACATGCCAAACAGCTCCAGCAGGTTGCGCAGCAAAGACAATCTGGGCTGCTTTGGTTTCAGTGGAACTTGACAAACACACCTTGGGTAAGCATCCTCACCACCTCTTTTGTTCTTGTGGAGTGTACATCGAACAACCTCTTGAAGCAGAGCTGCATCAGTCAGAGTTCTTGACAGGGAGAGAGCCTTGTCGAGTGAAGACCTAGCACAGACCCAGGAACAAGGGACTGTTCGAACTCCTCCGTTTATCACGAGGGCTCTGGGAAGCGAAAAGAAGTGACCCAGGTGGTTCAGGCATTCCTTTTCGGCGTCCCGGGAAGAGGTTTGGACGAATGGAGATGCAACACCATCGGGAGGGGACGGAGAAGCACCGGAGCCAACGGTTGGCAGGGCAGGGGTAGAGGATGCCGAGTCGCTTTGAGTCCGTAAGCTATGCAAAATCCATCCTGTTGCAGGCTTACTTGCAGTGCCTTTAATAGAAAAAGCCATTCTAAACGAGAGACAGCGGACTTGACACCCAGATTGCGCAGACAAAAACTAGTAAAAGATGTTGACCTGCAGACAAAGATTTCGGAATGCCTGAAGACGCTTGATTTTGGTCTTGGAAGTTGTGGGACAGAACTGTCCCCTTGGCCCTAGTTGAATCAAAAGGCTTAGAGTGTAGAACTGCCAAGTAAGGAGCAGTTGGCTCAGATGCAGAGCCACCACGAAGTCCAAAGTGATCAGACTGGCTCTCCTGGGATTTTCTACAGTGTAAAATGCGTAAGTTCTCGTTTAAATAGAGGAGGAGTCAAGGGAAAAATTATATGCGATTAGAGCCAAGGCATTCTGTTTTCCTCACAACAGGACTAGATGCCAGACCAGAGCCAGAACAACCGAAAACCTTGATCACAGTATCCAAACAGAGTGCATGTATGTTCAACCCTGCATTGATCTAATTAGTCACAGAGCTGAATCATCACATTACCTGGCTGTTCCCGAACCAGCACACTTCTGGCTACAACCTCCACACTCTCACACTAGGGTCCCTACGACGACTCTTAACTACTACCAAACGAGCATGTTTTAGGACACCACGCAACTCCTAACTCCAGAGACAGATCCGTTACTCTCAGTCTGCCATGATGCAGCTGTGACCAGATAACGTCTCAAGAGCTGTATCACGTGGCAACCGGAAGGAGAGAGAGTCGAAAACAAAAGGACTTGGAGGAAACGTAAGAACCTTACGGACCTTCGTCTTCACCAACATAGTGTAATGCAAAGCACTAAGGGGCACCGAACACTAAGAGTAAGAGTACAACGAATGGAACCAAAAGCCGGATTCAGACCAGACAAGACTAACAACCTCTGCTCACAGTCTGGTAGGAACGCGACAGTTGCTGGGAGGGAATCCTAAATGTGGCGGATATTCAGTTTTTGCGGTGCGAAGAGGAAATCCATACATGCCAAGCTCCATAAAGAGCCTTCCAGAAGTGGTTAAAACACATGGTCCCGGGCACCATGCGCTCCCATCCTGGATGGAGCCTGAGCTGTTACCCAGAGCAGTCGCTTACAACACGGATCAGCCACTGGAGATGGCAGCGGCGTGGTTCTGGCCTCAGCTGAGTCGAGCGGTTGACATTATCCACAGTCAGCATTTTCATAAGCCGAGTACCACACCGCTCCGAGTGTCAGATGCTGCATATCGCAGTGCTCAACTGCCACATCAACTGGGTAGACCACAACCACA
Source organism: Coregonus clupeaformis (assembly GCF_020615455.1). Classification (NCBI taxonomy): domain Eukaryota; kingdom Metazoa; phylum Chordata; class Actinopteri; order Salmoniformes; family Salmonidae; genus Coregonus; species Coregonus clupeaformis. The sequence goes on from NW_025534064.1 coordinate 4,968, forward strand.
GCAAGGCAAATATCCTCATTGCCCGGCCTACCCGGAAGCCAGCCTCCCGACAGGAGGGAGACCTGAGAATGCTCAGAGATGTCTAAAGAATCAGACCTTCCATCGTCCGAGGTGAAAGGCAACTCCTGGAGAAACATAGGCCGTGGAATTTGACTTCGAGCAAATGAAATGGCTCTTCGATACATACGTCCATGGTAAACGTACCGCTAGCAACCAGAGATGTCAACACCTGCACGTTCACCGAAATGAAACAGATGTATACCTCTTGTATGAACTGCAACAGCCCATCTTTCCTACTAGTGGACATGGAGAAACGCTTTACTCGGCCGCTGTGTAGTATGCTCGGCCAAGAGGGTTGTGATAAGGCCCCGATAAGGCCCCGATAAGCCCCCCCGCCCTCTCGACTAGGCTGGCTGGGAAACAGCCTCGGGTAAAGCGTGACAGGCAGATGTGGCTCTGTTTAGAGCCGTGCACAATATACCATTTGCCAAGTTGGAAGATATCATATGCACACATTCCGTGGCTAAACACTTTGTGACACTGGAAGTGAGGCGAGTCCGAGGCGCTTCGGCGAGGCTCTCGCCAGCGAGTAACAATAACCTGTACCTGTCCTAAGCATCACAAACACAGGCTCGGCAGAAAAGCCGGTGCTATCGGAGAACATCACGACGTTGCAGCTTACAGCGAGACGTCGTCACCAGGATGGAGTCTGCTAGCTTAAAGCCACAGTGGAGACCGTGGGTCACATCAGACACAGCCTCTCGTGAACAAGCGGACCCTCACTGTTTGATAACGCCATGATCGGAAGGCGGCCGAGAAAGCGGTATGGACCTCGAAAACCCTGAGGCTGGTGAGCGAGTTATCTGGAGGCTTTCGGTGTAATACACCACTCGCACTTGCTGCTGCCTCGACATCTGGGACGTGGAGGCAGTGTCCAAGGCAGCGAAGACTGTCCCGATGAGGACTGTGAATACGAGATGAGCGACTGGTGTTCGGAGCAGGACGATCAGTTATCCTTGTCTGCTCCAGTCCAAGGTGACCGTGACACAACTGCGGCGATACTGTGGGGTGCCAGGGGCTGTATTGGAAGACGAGACTGTCGAGAAGCCTAAAGTTGTCATTGACGACTAGTGACCGTTCCTTGCTTTGTGTGTATATACAGTTAGTCATTGCCATGCTATAATTGTCATACTATAGACAGAGCTGTCTCATTTTGTTGTGTGGAAATAAAAACATTTTCAAACCCAAGTCTGTCTGTCTCCGGTCTGTCTGTCTCCTGTCCCTTGTCCCCAACGGGCTCGCTCACCTCCTCCCTCTAGCGCAGTGAGGCTCACCATGGAGCTCTGTCAGAGAGGCGACTGGAGCTCTACCCGGCACATAACCGTAAGGTTCGACGACCTAGATGCTATAAGTCGTGTAGAGTACACCTGGGTGCATATGTTCGATATAGAGAAACGGATACCGATGTCTGTAACTCTAACGGAGCCAGGCCTTGACGGGGTCTTTCGCATACCCGTAGAGTCTCCTGTGATCCCCAGTTTGCGTTATATTGTTCTCCGGGCTGTATACACCACTGTGGAGACATCTACGGTCTTGTTACAGCCAAACATTTTTTCCGATACGTACACCGACACCAAGGGCCACAAGGTGAAAAGGATCAGCGTTCTGGCCAGAGCGCCCTTGGCCTGGGTGAAGATGAACACACCTCCTCCCATACGACAGTGTGCCACCTGACCTACCCTTTCACAGGGGACTCGGTTTGCGGCCACCAACCCGAGATGCTCGTTTCCTGGATATACGCCAGTGTGAACCGTCACGTCCACAATACCTTAGTGTGTACCTCGTACACCCCGGACTCTACAGAAAGAGATACTCTGGCTTCACAAGTGGTATGCGAGACGCTGTCCGCACTGGGGCTCCGCTTGCTTCAAGGTGTTACACGAGCAGAGCAGGCTAACCCTGGAGCGGTTGCGGTGTGGCGGTGACCGTGATATCCCCACGATAGCCGATCCCCAATGCGCGCTATGGGGGACCTGTGTATTGTGGCAGTTGGACATGCTGCGGAACTAGGTACGCTCTCACGCATAACTGTTAACCAACACACGGACCTGTCACCACCAGTCCCGTGTTCGGTGCAGTGGTTGATTGTGAGGCTCACGTACATGGGTTTAGAGGTGACCAGGTGCTCGGGAGGCACTTCTACCAGAGACGTTATTCAGGCTCCCTACTGGGCTGTTATACTCACGGCCCTGTGTTGTGGAGCTCTGGACCGTTGGTCGTGCGAGCTACACAACTTGGACGGCTGTGTTGAGAGTGGAAGATCGTCTACTCTGGAGTGATCGAGAGAAGGACGAGTTGTGTCAACGCTGTGGGGTACGCCTATACAGCCTCACCGGTGGTGTGGAGTCCGACCCAAGAGGGTTTCGGCTGTGTTGCAGATAGACAACTTGCTCCTGGGTGGCATCTGCACCACTCTGTGTGCTACGGTCCACAGACATACCGGCGATGGCTGGGTCCCCGCGGGATCAGAAAAGGAAGCACGTTACCCTCCACATGACCGAGGCGAGCAGAACGGGAACCTAGATATTGCCTCAATCACCGGAGGGTCTACAGCTCAAGCTGTGTAGGAAAAAATGGGAACTCGAAAAGTGGGAAGGGAGAAGAAGATGAACAGTGGAGAGAAAGAGGACAAGTCGACCAAAGTCAAGGAGAAGAAACGGTCCAAACCTCAAGCTCCTCAAGAGGCATCTCCCCGTGTGAGAAGAGAACCAGAACGAACAAGATCGCCTCGGCTGGTGGGACAACGGATCAAGGTGCTACTGGGGACAAGAACAAGAAGACAGTGGAGAAGAAAGACAAGAAGGAGAAGAAGAGCAACAAATATACAGACCGAGGCAAATGCCCTCTGGGTACAGTGGAGCAGAAGACAAAGAGTACAGGAGAGGAGAAGACCAAGAGTACAGGCGAGGAGAAGACCAAGAGCGGGTCGAGACCAAAGCAAAAGAGTAGAAGGAAAGAGGCCGAACAAGACCCAGACCCAGGCTGGTGGTCATGGCAGAAGGACTGTTGACAGAGACTACGCGAGAGAAGCGGGCGCAGCGCAGACTGGCACAATGTCAGCAAACACAGGTTCTGGGAGCTCTACCTGTCAGGATCACAACGCTGGGGGGGTGAGCGAAAGCGGTAGAGCGTCCACTTCGATCGGATATTGGAAGCGATTCTCGTGACAGGTTCTTCGATATCATATCAAAACTGTTCCCTTTGGCTATCAAGGTGGACTCCTCAACATCTAGCACAGAGCCTGACTGCGTCTCCACAGCCCCGGTCGCAGGATCTCCCAAGCTCACCTCCCTGGCTGAGACCTTAGCAGCGGTTGAGGCGCTGCAGAGTACTTCGGAGACCCGGCTAAGTGGTTTGAATCGTTTGAGAGTACACGAGCTCGGAACGTCATAGGGTTCGATCTGGCTATGGAACTGTGTGGCTGTTACGATCTTGTCATCCGTAGACTGGGGAACGGCCTACGAGACACAATTGAAGAGTGTAGGGGTTATACAAAACGCACAGCAGGTCAAACACGCTGACCAAGCGCTGACGTACATTATGGGTATTCTAAAGGAAAGCGTGAACGGTGAATTGAAACCTCTCCACATGGAGGATGTGTTGACAGACACTGACGCAAACGAACCCGGGACTCAACACCCCACAGAACACTGTTCTGAAATTGTCTCATGACACAGCTCATGACACAGGGCACCTATCGTTGGAGCTCCACATCGAGGAGGCCGTGAAGGTGCAATGTGGCCCTGTCATCTCAATGATCCAGAACCTCAGCAACCTGATTGTCTGTGCTAGACAAGAGTGCACTCAATATCAGAACAAGTTGACGTCAGCAAGACAAGACATCACCCGGTTGCAGTGTGAGTGCAACGATGCCAGGGAAACCGTGGCTGAACTGGAACGTACTCAGGGTGCCATGAAACAAAAGGCAGATACGTCAGCAATGTCCCAAGAGGATACCGAGACTAAGTATCTAGAGGCTAGCAATCGCATCATTGACCTACAACAGTTATATAACAAGAGTCAAGTTGCACACCAGAACCTGACAAGGGATATGACCATAATCATAATGGAACAAGAGAAAGAGAGGTCCAGGTGGAAAATGGAACTTGACGATGTGGTCACTCAAACTACAGCAAAGGACTCCAAAATTGAGAGAATACAGAAGGAACACCTCAAAGCACAAGGTGAACTTGAACAGCGGATCGTGAGTCTGACAGAGTGTGAGATCAATTTGACACAGTCCTTGTCAAAGCTAAAGAGTGATATGCAAGATGCCAAGATTAGACACAGTGAAGAGATAAACAACGCTCGACATGAAACAAGTGTGACAAAGGACGATCTGTATAACCATCAATGCCATGTCAAGGAGCTTAAACTCAACAATGCGATGCATGAAGACACCGAAAGGAAGCTCCGCGCGACCGTAGACACACTTACCCAGGAACTATACACCCTGAATACTAGGATGACTACTAGGAGTGAAGAATTGCAATTGTGTAAAAATACTATATTGTGTTCACTAGAGGAGTTGTTCGGTGGTGTTGGTTTTGGCATGTACCAGTGTGATCTTCAAACAGCGCTAGATAGAATCATGGTTCAGAAAGACGCCTCGGTTGAAAGGATCAAGAAAGTGCTTAAACGAAGGTGCATTCAGGTAATTGGGTGAGATGATGATGACGACCAACACCAGATGGACACTCTGGCCGACACAGGTCAGATGTTCAAAGACTATGAGAGTGAGATACGCAACATAATAGACACCTTGAGTTCAGAGCATACACCCATGGAGGTGAGTGAGTTATACTACAGGCTGCGGCAAAGACGTTTCAAAACCCCAGTAAAACGAAAACTTGCCTAATGCATACCTTGGAGAGTAGCGCATCTGACAACCAACCCCCCACACATAAGAAGCAAGAATACCAGCCTGAAGTGAAACCCAAACCTGAAGTGGTAGACCCGGGTAGACTCTGAACACAATGTCAAGTCTGAGAAACAAGAAGTGAATCCTGAACTGCACCGTGTCAAAGAAGAGTGTGATGTGCTAACTAACCTCGAATTTGGGTTATTCTGGCCATGGTGTGGTTGACACGTTCAACATTGACATTGGTGAACATGATAACATTGTCCAGACACCCATTCCAGGGTACATGGCGGCAAGCTTCAGTAAAGACGATGTCAAGATGATCAACTTAGGTTATCAGAAGCCTATTCATACTCTATTGGGTGTGTTACAAGTCAAGGAAGATGAAGTCAAGGCTTGCTCGAAGTTACACTAAACTCATGTCATTGTTCACAGATGGCAGTGATCTCTGAGAGACTGAAATGTACACTTTGTATATGCTGGAGTCCAGGGGGGAACACGAGGTATATGGACATTCCCACAAGAGACACATGTTTGTATACTATCATAGTAAAGAAATGCAACACAGGGAGATCTTACTACCTGCTATCTGTCAAAGGCGACAGTTCCTACACATGCAACCTTGCAAGAAGCTATATGCTGCAACACAGCCACCACAGTGTTTTGTACGTAAGGTATATGGTTCATGTCAAGGCCCTTGTGTTTCCAACACCACACATTGATCAATGTAGATGCTATTGAAACGAATCAGATTGTATTACATGAGAAGGTATAAATAAATGCAACATTATCAACAAAGTAAGGTGTCCAGAGTTGTTTATTGATAACAGGTCACATATCTGAGTACTGTTTACAATGTATTGTACAACATGGCGTATTTACAACAGTTATACAGTTTTGCCATTCCACTGACAGTTCTTATGACTACATTATATCCCCTCATGATATCCCTCATGACTGTGTTCTTACAAATACAATTCAACTCAACGTATCCTCTTTTACTCCTTAAGAAGTAAACAGTCTTCGAAGTGCCAGTGATTGATGTGGAACATATAATACATCTTACGGTGTAGCATGTACATGTTAAATGGCCACAATCCGAGACCCATTGCTTCTGCTTCAAGCATGCTGTGCACCTACAGTCAGAGTAGTGTGTTATTTCCATGGGCTTGTATAAGCTGGACGCTTCCTGCAAATACCGCATGCGAAGCCACCACCATCATCGGTCTTCAGTTGTTGTATACAGGCTGTACAACACAGGTGGCCACATTCAAGGTATATGTTAGCAGTGGCGTAGCAGCAGAAGCAGGTAAATGGGTTCTCCGATCCAGTGTCCTCGGCTCGTCATCCGATACATCTATAAGCCCTGGGCCTATAGGATATACACACAGATGGTGAAACACAGTTAGACATTTACAACAGATATTCCACACCAATAGCATTGCAAATATGATTCACATTATGGATCCAATCCGTCCTACCCATTATGAGATCTGTGTTGGAATTTTCCACTTCCACCATGTGTGGACTCTATCTCTTGTCTCGCTATCCCTGAAGGCTGGATCTACACACTGGACAAATCGACCGTCTGCCTTGATGACATCTCTCAGTTTCGCCAGGTCGTTGTTGTAGTACAGGGCAACTGGTATGCACTCGACCTCGGTAGTGACTGTTGACGTGGACAATTGCAGTGGTGGTATAGCTTTTGGTGCGGGCCGAGACAAGGTGTAGGGTTTGTGCCTCAGTACATTGCGCTCGGTTTTCATTCGGACGTGTTTCATGTTGTGGTAGAAGGTCGACACATCGGGTTGTTGTTCACCAAATGTGTCGGTGTAGGGGATCCTGTTTACATTAACTATATTCATGTTGTGGTCACACAGGGCTGTACATGGAGACCTGGCCGACAGGGATATTGTTGAATCCCAGACATTGGAGCATTTTAGCCCATACCTCTTCAGCAAGTCGTATATTCTCTGGGGCTCTTCACATCGTACTGTTATCATCTTGGTCCCAGACCCCGGGACCAACACCGTCACACTGTGAGGTTCCTGTGGGTGACATGTGCAAACCACTGTAGTAAGGGGTATACCAAAACACATGTTACAGTTTCACATCTCAGCAATGTCACAACAATGTATTGATTAAACACTTACATGTTTGCAGTACATCTTAAATAATGTCATCCTGTCAGCCATTGTCAGATTCCGCTTGTTTGTCCACTGGCACCCCCTTAGCTACTGCCAAGGTGTTTGTCACATGGTTGTAGAAGCTTACACCTGGCGTACTGTCGGTGTGTGTGACACTATACTTGTTGGTGTCACCGGGCAATCTACTTCTTTCTTCCAACAATGTATTGAACGTCCCCCAGTCCTCCATTGCATTATGTTTCTGTTCTACCCACATATTTGTCATTACTGTCAGTATCTGGTCTAGATATTTGGGAGCAAGTTTAGATGGTACTTCGACGCAGATGACCGTCATATTTAGAGTGCCATGGTTTACATATGTCCATCTGCTTATGTGCCAGTTTGCAAATTCTTCCGCGATGAAGTTGATGTGGGGCTGTGGTGTACGGCGCCATCTGACAACAATTGTCATGTACTCCATTATGATTAAACTGTGTTAGGAGACAGGGATGGGAGACCTGTTGTACAGGGTAGACAAGCACAGAATGTAATGTAATGTAGAGCTGAGCTTGTTTTATACCCCAAGGATAACAAGAAACAACCAACTGTGGCTGTATTAACAGACACAGGGCTGAAACACCCGACCACTGGTATGTCTATGGTAGTTCAAACCATCTGACCATGACTGTGATCCCCACTCATTGATGCTTCATCAATCCCCAGTTGTTTACCCAACCTAGGCTGATATATCAGACCACTGTTAGAGTACCGGACCATGACTGTTATCCCCAACCTAGGCTGAATTATCAGACCGATGGTATGTCTAGGCGAACACCTCACCATGAATGGGATACCCACACATTGCTGTTTCATCACTCCTCAGTTGTGTACCCAACCTAGGCTCAATTATCAGACCACTGTTAGAGTACGGACCATGACTGTTATCCCCAACCTAGGCTGAATTATCAGACCGATGGTATGTCTAGGCGAACACCTCACCATGAATGGGATACCCACACATTGCTGTTTCATCACTACCTCAGTTGTTTACCCAACCTAGGCTCAATTATCAGACAATTTTAGAGTAGAATGACTGTTATCCCCAACCTAGGCTGGAATTATCAGACCGATGGTATGTTAGGCGAACACCTTACCACGAATGGGATAACGGACACATTGCGTTTCATCACTCTCAGTTGATACCAACCTAGGCTGGAATTATCTGACCGATGGTATGTCATGAGTTATCCCAACCTAGGCTAAATTTAACGATAGGTATGTTTAGGTAACCACCATGAATGGGATAAAGTTAACTGCGTTTCACCACACAGTTGTGTACCCCAAACTAGGCCCACTATCAGATCACCAAGTAGAGAATCTGTTCAAGCGTTATCTCAAACCAGCTGAATTACACACCTCATACCATGAATGGGATACCCACACATTGCTGTTTCATCACTCCTCAGTTGTGTACCCAACCTAGGCTCAATTATCAGACCACTGTTAGAGGTACCGGACCATGACTGTTATCCCCAACCTAGGCTGAATTATCAGACCGATGGTATCTAGGCGAACACCTCACCATGAATGGGATACCCACACATTGCTGTTTCATCACTCCTCAGTTGTTTACCCAACCTAGGCTGAATTATCAGACCGATGGTATGTCTAGGCGAATGCATCACCATGAATGTGATACCCAACCTAGGCTGATATACCAGACAAATGTTAGACTATCGGACCATGACTGTGATCCCCACCCTCGGCTGAAAACACCTCACCATGACTGTGATCCCCACTCATTGATGCTTCATCACTCCTCAGTTGTGTACCCAACCTAGGCTCAATTATCAGACCGATGGTATGTCTAGGCGAACACCTCACCATGAATGGGATACCCACACATTGCTGTTTCATCACTCCTCAGTTGTGTACCCAACCTAGGCTGAATTATCAGACCGCTGTTAGAGTACCGGACCATGAATGTGATACCCAACCTAGGCTGATATACCAGACAAATGTTAGACTATCGGACCATGACTGTGATCCCCACCCTCGGCTGAAAGATCAGACCACTGTTATGTCTATGAGTTCAGATCTATGTGTTCAGAGCCTATGACCCTAGCTCGCTCGGTCACATAGCTGGGTCACGGACAGAATGATAGGTTTCTGGTTCTGGGATGTGTAGAGTGCTAGGGGCTGTATCGTCCTGTCAATGTTGTACGTGAACACAGGATTGTGGTGTGGATCTTGTCAGGTCCAGTGTCTTGACATGTTGAACCTTAGCAAATTGTTTTAGGGAACACAGACTAGGCAACAATACTACATGTGACAAATGTTTATTAGACAGCAGGTTTGAACAGCACAGATAGTAAACACCACATAACATTCACATGTGTACGTACACCATGTTACACAACAGGATCAGAATATATCGGCTAACAACGCCTTTAGTTTGTTCAAAACAAACGAGCTTGACAGCGAAAGTGGTATTCGTGAGACAAACACAATGCCTCCTAATGGTTTTATCACGTACTCGCAGTTGGGGTTTCTATGAAACGTCTTTGCTTGAGGAGATAGCCACTTTATACTGATACGCATCACATAATGACACATTGTGATGTACGTGATATGATCCTCTGTGTACAGGTGATACCAATCCAATTGAATATCCTCCTTGTGGTCTCCTGACCCAACACAGCCAAAGCCTTTGCAGCCTTTGAGTCTCTCACTTTCACCGGTATGTAACTGTCCAGGGCGTCGTGAGCGACATGCAGATGCCTAGGGAGAGACCTGTCCACACTCCACTTGTCCACAAACTCTGGGTAGCACATCATTTCCCCGTTCACCACGTACACCTTTCCGAAACAGTTGAAGAAGCAGGATATCATCTCCATTCTGGGCCCCGTTATCCCGATCAACGGTCTGGGTATGTAAGTGGAAGACACGAATAGTGCACGTACAGTGGGTTGCTGGAACGTGAACGGCTTTCGAATGCCCTCCCCAGTCTATCGGTTATGAACTGGGTGTAGGCATTGACAAGTAGATCTTGTTCCAGAGGAGTTGCGTACTGGTCCCCACATGAGGAGTCCAGGTCTAATACTAGGTCATAGGCAAAGTCTTTGTCCATCACCTTTCCATTCCTTAACAGACCATCAGCGTTGACCGCCTGTTTACCACCTCTAATGACTACATAATCCACAGAGTAGTCTTTGTACACACCTCTTGAGGACGCCATATTGTAACATTTACTGATCGAGATGGTCTTTCTATAACATCTTGCTTACACATAGACTACACCTAGTCGTTTGACACGCCTGCCTGTAGTACATAAACAGCATTGGTGTATTCATACAATTACTTCTACGCAGCATCTCTCTCAGGTTAACATGGGTATTCTAATATCCAAATTTCTAATGCACTCCCATCGGTGTTGAGGTCAATGTTGCTCTCGCCGGGAGCATTCTCCACCCAGACGCCCTGGAGATCACCCTGCACCTGCTCCACATCAGCTGTGTCCATTCTCCAGGTTCTTACCCTGTCGCTCGGCCTCAACTGCGCTTATCTGACTTCACTCTGGCGTCTGACACTGCTTGCATCATGCCCAGTCTGCAGAGTCACTTCATGGTTTGTCCTGCTGAGTCCTGTCTTTCCAACATCTGAACAGGGAGAGGGTTGCAATGCTCTCGGCCCTGGCGCGATGGTTGTGAGCGTAATAGATGAGCCCGGCCTACTGAGACACTGAGTGGACTGTTGACTACTCGAGAGGTTGTGTGTATTGTGCTACTTTTCTGCAACTTTCAAGGTTATGTGTGCAATGTACTTTACAATAAAACGTGCATCCCTTAACCAGACGTCCATAGTTTTGTTTCACACAGACACAAGTCCCAGAGATGCTCAAATGCATTTAGTATATCCTGTGTTACATGCTAAACCTGTACAGGTCCACAAACCACAGGCTACAGCCTTGGCTGAGTACAACAGCCTTGGATGGATACAGCAGCCTTGGCTGAGTACAACAGCCATGGCTGGATAGACAGCTTTGGCTGGGTACAACAGCCTTGGATGGATACAGCAGCCTTGGCTGAGTACAACAGCCATGGCTGGATAGACAGCTTTGGCTGGATAGACAGCTTTGGCTGAGTATAACAGCCTTGGATGGATACAGCAGCCTTGGCTGGGTATAACAGCCTTGGATGGATAGACAGCTTTGGCTGGGTATAACAGCCTTGGATGGATAAACAGCCCTGTGTGGATGTTTGAACTCCATAGCCCATTGGTATAGCCCATTGGTAGACAACTATTGGTTGTGCTGATGAGCTTGGCTGGATGGTTCCAATACCATGGTGTTTACATAAAAAGCTGCCCCATTTCCTATCAACCTTGTCAGTGGCTTGTGTCACCTAGTTCTCTACAATGGCATCACTTTTCAATGTCACGTTCGAGTAATGCTACACTCTTCAATAGGCCTTCCAACTACCCGAGTCCAAGGGCCATTGTTATAATCTCTATGAATACAGCCGCATCTTTTACATCCCTGTCTGTCACGCGCTCGTTATGATCACGGGCTTGGTTGTCAACCTGTACATGCTCATCAGGCTCCACTGTTCCTGTTCAAAGGACTCTGGTAGGCGAAAGAAAGGCCTTGGTGATCTCGACGTTTTTTCACATATGGGAGTCTGTGACATAGTCAGGTTGCTGACTACCCCGCTCTGGGTTACTCAGACCATTCTCATGAAGGGCTGGGTGTTTGGCCACGTGGTGTGCAAACTGATGAAGGGAGGATTACGGTACGTAGCACCGGTCTTACTCCTTGAAAAGGTGTACACACAAGCATGTCCCACCAGCTCAGCTACTGACATCTCTCGTTTGTGCTTCTATTTCCACAGTTCAGTTTCCAGTACGGAATACTTATCATGGTCTATATCAACATCGAGCGATACGTAACTGTGGTACACAACAGGACAACTCTCAAGTGCATGGCGTCCAGACGTAGGGTCGAGCAGAAGGAGAACCGTGTCTCGATTGTGCGCCTTGTGTGCCAGCCGTCTCGGCTCTCTTGGACATATGCTATTACACCGTTCGCCCCATATCCGGGACTACCATGATGTGTTTGAACGTTATGCATCCTCATTCTCAAATTGCCACCTTGTGGGGTAGGATGGCACTTTGTTTCATGTTACCCATAGTTGTTCTTGTTTACTGCAACGGAATGATAGTGTACAGTGTCAGAAAGCACGTGAACCGGAATGTGTTTGGGGTAAGATGACAAGGGCTCAAGTCCTGCCCTTCCTCACGGCTGCGTTCTTTGTGTGCTGCTGGATCCCTGGATGGGCAGCACCCTATATTACCGATGGCATATGGAGTGTGAGGAAGTGAAGTACGTGGTCCTCAATGTCTGCATGGCTATAGGGAACATGCACTGTATCACAAGTCCTACTCTGTATATATTTATGAGGGTCCGCAGGGACACAAGGAGCTCCTTTAGTCTCCGAACTGCACATACTCCTCCATCTCACCAAAGGCGCATTACCGGGAGACGGTCTGTCTCTGATGAATAACAATGAATAAGAGTGAGACTGGATGAATCCACTGATTTGTTTTGTTGGTCTATGGTAAACTAAATGCTGATATATTGGTGTGCCATATTAGTGTGAATAGTAGTGGTCTCCTACTGTGTGGTATACATCCCTGTGTAATAAATAAACTATCTGTCCAAACTACTACCTGTGTTGTGTATTGGGGTATCAGCTGAGTGAGGTAACAATACACGCACATCAATAAACACACCAATACTCTCAAAGGGTGCCAGAGTAACTCGACTTTATTGTACAACGTTTCAGGTATCAACACGGATACCTCACACACATAACTGACTGACACATCATTCCATTCCCCTTTTCTAACACAACCCCAGTAGCCCCAGAGTAGTTCTCATATAGTCATACGGTCATAGACATATAGGCAGGCGATGTCTCTCGGTCCCACTAGGGTGATACCTGGACACATAGACACAAACCCTATACATAAATATAATATAGGTATGGACACACGACACACTACACAATACTTTTGGCTACATGTCTGCATATACACCAACACCCAAACCCAAACCCACACCCCACACCCAAGCCCAAGCACACCACCCACAACACCCAGACTCATTAGTTAGTGTCCTCCAAGGTTTACCCATCCACCCTTGCTCGTTTTCTCTTTCTCACTCTCACATCAACTGAGGCTCTCCACTGCTGCTGCTGAGCGTTATTAGTCCTTTTACGGCCCTGGACCTGGCCACTTGTCATTGGCATGGGTATCTCTCCCATATCCAAATGTTGAGTCCTAGGCTCTTGAACAGGCGTCATACCCTTTCGTATGGCGAGCGCTGCAAGGCCGTTTGTCTCACGCAGAGCCCCTATCATGGCACTGAGGTTGGTTGACTTCCGAGCCCTGGCACTTATCAACTCTCCCTTTGAGACCATCATGGTCGAAGCGTAGTCCCGTTTCAACATCTCCACAGAGAACACGTCAGAGCCGTGAACACTGTTAAACACCTCGGCTGCGTCCATCCACTCCCAATCCTCCTCTAGCTCGACTAAGTGACCACGGTTATCCACGGTTGACTGTCAAAAGCATCTTGTCCTGGTGATACACAGTCCGCGTTGTACAAAAAGAGCTCACGTTTTCACGGGTACACCCGAGTACTCGGTTGTGTACACACTCAGTCTGGGCCCGTGGAAGGCTCCTCTAGGGCCTCGTCTAGATTCTCTCAGGTGCCCTTTGTCGTAAGCTTCCTTAGGTGCATTCCGAGACATCGCCCTTTTGATAACCGCCCCGTAATACAAGGGAGCGGAGCACTGGAACATCTCCTCCCAGCACGCACTTGTTGAACGTAAGTTCGTTCAAAGGTTCTATGGCAGCCGTGGCCTCAAGTATCACAGAGCGCACCGGGTCATTGTTGAAGTCCAAGGTGAATAGCAATCTGGGCGTAGAAGGCTGCTCATCGCCACACCCTGCGCGCTGCTATCGTTCGCACACTGGCCGAAAGCATTGACGCCTTCAAAGTCTCCCTTTTCGTAGGCGTCCAACATCGCTGTGCCCAACTGGTCCCAAAAGCCAGAGTGGGAACTGGGTGCATATATGGCTATCATATCGTACACTGCTTCAAGTGGCACAGTGATAGACCCTACTTTCTTGTAGGGATTTGACTGGCCTTTCCTGAGGTGTGGAGCATTTTGGTTCGTGGCGTATCTGTACGTGCACAGCTTGTAGTTCTTCATTGCAAGGTTCCTACCCTGTCGAGCTGGGACCTTTCATGTTGAGCAGAGCATCAGCATGTTGTGCGCCACGTCATTGCCGCCCTTGATCTCTTTCTCAGGGAAACACATACCATCTATACCAAAAATGCATAAGTGTCCATTTTTCAAACTAGTCTTCAGGTGCTGCTCATGGATCTGGGTTAAGATGTACCCTAGCACCTTGCAGGCAAAGCGACCCTGTATGTCGACCGCACGGGGACATATGTCCGGAAGACATGCAGCAGCACACAGCTTGTAGACAGCATTGGTCTCTAGGCATATTTGTCCGAAGGATAGCTGGTTCAGAGCTTTCAGTCTGTTCCTGTTCATTTGCATCATGTAACCCCTCAAGTCTGGCAAAAAACTCTCATCGGGGATCTTGGTCCATGGAGGGATCCAAATGTCAAAGACAAAGTGGCACGCCAACTTCATGGCCTCGGCAAACACCAGCTGGTTGATGCAGAAAGAAACCCTCCGGCTGGTGACTCCTGCGCACACAATGTGGCTAGCGTACAGGGCAGCCACGCAGGCGTCTCTGGCGGTGTCGAACCTCAACCCGAACTGCATAATCTCAGACTCTGCAATCATTGTAGCGGACTGGATCAGGTTCTGCCTGTACAGGCACACTGCAGCTATACGATCCATGTTCAGTTTCTCCACGGTGTCCTGTATCTGCTTGGTGCTACGCGTGCGGGTCACATGCTCTGGGAACTCTGATTCCATGATCATAGACCGATCGGCCCAAGCGTCGCTCACAAACCCCATAGTGTTGGTGTTCCACACAAAGCCGCAGTTGTGCACGGCGTTATACTTGACTGTGTCCACCTTGCCGCTGCTCATGTCTCTGGTCACCACATCGCTCTCCAGTACGCTGGTGTCCAGGAGGTTCTTGAACGTATTGGGGATCACGTTGGACTCCTTGTCTACGGATTTAATGTTCTTCTCGTGGGTTATATGAGCGTCGTCTATCATCACCACGCAGGAGGTCCGCTTCTGCTTGTACTTGAACGCTTGCGGGGTGAAAGACGTCAGCGTCTCTATGCACCCTCTTACCCTCCTGAACTGGTAGTTGAGCACGTTGTTTGCGTAACTCTTACCTTCACCGGGTCCAGTGACATTGAAGAGCATAACCCGTTCGATTGTGTACCTGGGAGCGGTGTTTGTGATAATGTAATTGAATGTGGTAGACGCCTGAAACAACCTGCCCACTTGCAGGCTGTCACAAAACAGGTAGCGCACCAATGCTTGGTCGTACACTTTAATCGGATCCAGAGTGGTGGCCTGTACCGAGTTGTCATCTTGATCGCCCGGTGATAGGTACAATGACTCGTGGATCTCGGCTAGGCTGTGACCGAGAGACAAGCTAGAGTTGCTCATTTTGTCGTCTATCACGTCGCTCAAACCTTTGTACAGGGAGTCTGTGTCGTTGACCTGGTGCTTGACAAGCATATTGATGACAGTGTCAGCTATGCTGTCGAACTGCCTGCGTCCTCTGTACTTGACTTTCATTTCTTTGCTCAGGCGCTCCAGTTTACCCAGATGAGGGTACAGGTGCGCAAAGTAGTAGCTGTGGTCGTCTTTGCTCACCATGAAGGGGTGACGCTTCGGATGAGTTGTAGAAACACGAGTACGCTGTCTGACACTCTCCGCTGCAAGCTCTGGAAGGGTCCTTGGAGCGCGTTGGCTTGCAGTAGCACTGTCCGTTGTTCAGCAAAGATGCCAGAGCTCGCGTCCTGCGTCTGCTCTTGATGTCGCATAACACCCTGTCAATGCGGGTTTTTGTGATAGGCATGTGCCTATGGAGCAGTGATTTCACAAATAGGTCCGGGTTCTCCCTGTCTATGAGTGTATCCAGAGTGTACCTGAATACCAAGAGTCCTCTGATGTTCACCTCGCTGCTTCCCAAGGAACCGTTGAGGTCACTGGTGAACGCTTTCACTCTTTCCAGGAACCTCAGGTCCTCCGCTATGTTCGCGTTATACCCAGATTGCATAACGGTCTGGTTCAGCCATTGAGTACTGGTGAGTTTAGACACAAGCGATAGGAACAACTCCTTGCCTTCTCCTTCACTGGCGCTGTCGGTAATCCTGCCTATAGAGTTCTCCCAGAGCCTTCAGATTTAGGTCCACAATAGGCTCTGGTAAGAGGATCACCTGCCTCCCAGATTGGCAGGACGGTGTGTACATGGAACCCTGGAGCTCCTTGACTTTCTTCTTGTCGACCATGTTTGAGTTCAGTGTGTCGCTGCGGATATCCACCCAGTTGAAAATTGAGCCAAGCTCTCCCTTGCTGTCTCTCATGGCTATCATAGCGTTGTTGAGGGATGATGCCTTTTTCCTAACCAGTTGCAGTCGCATGAAGGCGTTGTGCGCTTCCTCCAGCGTTTCATTCACAGCCGCTGATGTTGCTGGCATGGATGAGGTATTGTCGTTGTTGATGTCCTCCGTGTCATCTCGTCTGAACACGTCCATGTTGACACTCATATTCATGAGACTGAGCAGGTGGGTACCGGACATGTACTCGTCCGTATCATCTGAGGCTGCGGCCTGTGTGTCCAACTGGGATTGCGGGTCCTCGGTGCTCATGTCTAGTACGAAACAAAATAGGCGCCCTCTAGCGAAGTCCTCTCTGATAGGTGGTGACATGCTGCAGAAATCTGTGTTCTCAAGAGTGACTTGGAAAACCTCCCCCTTTGAAGCAATATGTCAGAGTCAACCGCTAAAAACAACGCTCTCCTACTGGAAGGCACCTTGGCCCTTTGTACCACAGCTGTGTTTGCCTCTCTGTGAGGCACTATGTTACACTCTGTGGACATGGCCTTGACTTTCGTAGCTGCTGCCATGGTAGTCTGGGCTTGTCTGGTCTAACATATATTGAGCCCTGTGCCTTTCTCTCCTAACCCTAGTATCCCCAGCCTTGGTCTGATGGATCATCTGTGTTCTGATAGTTGTGAGCCCTGTGCTGATGGTTCAGCTATTGTCTGATGGTTGAGCCCTGTGTGGATACTCAGCATTAGCGGATGATTCAGCCCTATGCATATGGTGGATATTTGAGCCCTGTGCTAATAGTTCAGCTATGGTTGGAGAGAAGAGGCTTGTGTGGATACTCAGCATTGTAGGATGATTCAGCCCTATGGGGATATGTTTGGAGAGAAGAGGCCTGTGTGGATATGTGAATAATCAGCACTGGCAGACAGTTTAGGCCTGTGTGAATATTCAGCTGTGCGGGGACAGTTGAGCCCTGTGCTGATGGTTCAGCTATGGTCGGATGGTTCAGCTCTGAGTGGATAAGTCAGCATTAGCGGATGATTCAGCCCTATGCATATGGTCGGATTGTTGAGCCCTGTGCTGATGGTTCAGCTATGGTCTGATGGTTGAGCCCTATGGGGATATGATCGGACAAAAACAGCCCTGTGTAGATACTCAGCATTGTAGGATGATTCAGCCCTATGGGGATATGTTTGGAGAGAAGAGGCCTGTGTGGATATGTGAATAATCAGCACTGGCAGACAGTTTAGGCCTGTGTGAATATTCAGCTGTGCGGGGACAGTTGAGCCCTGTGCTGATGGTTCAGCTATGGTCGGATGGTTCAGCTCTGAGTGGATAAGTCAGCATTAGCGGATGATTCAGCCCTATGCATATGGTCGGATTGTTGAGCCCTGTGCTGATGGTTCAGCTATGGTCTGATGGTTGAGCCCTATGGGGATATGATCGGACAAAAACAGCCCTGTGTGGATACTCAGCATTGTAGGATGATTCAGCCCTATGGGGATATGTTTGGAGAGAAGAGGCCTGTGTGGATATGTGAATAATCAGCACTGGCAGACAGTTTAGGCCTGTGTGAATATTCAGCTGTGCGGGGACAGTTGAGCCCTGTGCTGATGGTTCAGCTATGGTCGGATGGTTCAGCTCTGAGTGGATAAGTCAGCTGTGGTCGAATGGTTCAGTCGCCGATCAGCCCCTTGGTCCTGTATGCTCCTTTCTCACCCCAGCTCGGATGCCTCATGCCTCATCCTAATACATTATACATTGGCTATCCGGATCTCATATAAACTACTTTTATTGCCAGCAGATGTCACTAGGCTTCGTACACCGTAGATCCCTAGAGTGTGAATCATGAACAAAGCTTTGCCGTTCGTGGACATTTTCCCTGACATCTACCCTGAGCGCAGAACTGTCAACCCTGAACTGGAACCTAATCTGGTTGGGGTTATGATCAAATCTGTCTTCTTTCACAGACAGGAAGAGGTGCTCTTGTGCAGAGGTTTGGTGGTGCAGGCTCGAGACAGCATCATCTACACTACAGTACACTTTAAGGTTACTGGTATAGCGCCTGTTGTGGCCTATGACCTAGACTTGATTTGTGATCAGGATGGTGAGGAAGAGACCTGGGAGCTGGTACGGAACACTTGGTCCAGACACTTAGTTGCGGAGCCAGTGCCTGTCCGCGCTCTCCACGATGACATTAAGCGAAAAGTAAATGCTCTGGTATTCCCGCTCAAATCTATATCATTGGCCACAAAGTACTTGGAAACCGTAAGGGGCTCGCTGACTTTCGGAGACTTCTGCCCGGACAGGGGCTACTACATTGCTCGGGACGGTAACACGCCTGCCCTATGCTCCGATGTCATGTTTGGAAGGGTGTATTTCATACCTGCAGACAGGCTGAACGATGTCCTCTCAGCCTCAGACCTCATCTATGATCATGACAAGTCGGAGGCTGAGGCTGAGCTCTTTGACAGTAAACACATGCCCTATTTCTACAAGGCAGCGTGTCTGGACATCGAGACGGTGTTTGACAAGTCATACCGGAATATGGCCCTAAGATGTGAGTCTTTCGCCTACAAGTTCCCCTACTGCACCGAGCGCATGGTAGAGGACATGACAGAGTACAGGAATAAGCTGGTCCAAATACTAGACACTGGCAGGAAACAGCTGCCCCGACAGAGTAAACACGTTTCCATACCAGCTCTGTCGCTAGACATGCCAGGTCAGCAGCACGAGATAACTTGCGTCTCTCTCGTGATCATCAACTCCCATATACCCAAGACATCACCCGAGCAGCACAGGAAGCTGCTGATAGTTGTCTATAACAAATGTAAGGTAACACAGAACTGTTACCCAGAGGCCAACCACGAACTGGCAAGGGGCGCAGGTGTAGATGATGTCAAGAGGATTTCAATACACCCGTGCTCCGGAGAGCTCGCACTCCTGGAGACAATGATCCAAGTTCTCTACCACCAGGAAATAGAACTCCTGTACGTGTACAACGCCGAATTCGACATCAGGGTGATTGAGCAGCGTGTGCATTTCTACGCTGAATCAAACTACGCCAAGCGCCTCGACAGCGCTACCCAGAAACGATGTTCCTCTCTATTGCAAGCCTGGCACGGGCTCTTTATGACCAGGGCCCTGGCAAAGGATGTGTTGCCTTTCTTCCAGTTTGAAAACGTACGTTACCTGGACATGTACAAGGACATGCTGAAGAACCTAGACTCTGTGTTGATGCACGGGACCTTGACCGAGTACAAGCTCCAAATGATATCTGTGCACATCGAAAGGTTCAACAAAGGCAAGGCCAAGCTGGGCCACTTCAAAATGAACAGCTGCGGTATGAACATCATCGATCTGTACAGGATGGCTGGGACTAGAGAGATCAAGTTTCAGTGCACCAGCATGAAGTTGAACGACGTTGCGCCCTTTGTCATCGCAAAAGCCAGGGCGCTGCACAGAAAGCCTCCGAAGGACACCAGAAAGCTTTGCAAGCTGGCAGACGTTGGTTACTGTCAAATGGACGAGATGATCAGGATGGGGGGAAAGAGTCTCTTTGCTGTGCTAGTCTACAACTTGGTCGACTCGCAGTTGTGCGCCAGGCTGGCTAAAGTCTTCAGGCCCGTATCAAATCTGTTCCATCGATGTAGGACCACTCTCAACATAGACGTCGTGGTGCACGGGCGAGGGGATATGTTTGGTGGATTCGTGCAGAGCATTCACTCGGTTCAGCTCCCTCAGCTTAAGTTTACACTCGATACTCTCAGAGTGAAAGCCGGACCATTGGGTATGGAATTAAACAGCCGCTTGAGATGGGACCCGAGGCTCCACTCTGACAATGGTGATAGCGAGAAGTGGAAGGGGGGAGCTGTGTGTGATCCTCTCACGGGCCTACACTATTCCGGTCCCGGAATGGGACTTGAGCTTTCGTTTGACTTCTCGAGTATGTACCCGTCCATCATGTGCGCTCTCAACATCTCACCGGAGACCACCATCCCTTGGCCTCCCGTGAACTTCCCGTCTACGCGGCCAGAGTCCCTGGGTCTGACGAATACACGGACGTAACGGGACCCTTCGTAAAACACAGGCGAGTCAAGCTGGAATATGAAAACAGTTGCTCCATATACTGCCACGTAGCTAAGAAGACCTATGTGGCTCTCACTCACAGCTTAGACGACAAGGGGGATCTGTCCTCTGTCTCCGTGAAAGTTAGGGGCCTGTCGGCCTTCAAAAGCATGCGGTCCCCTTGCGATTCTGCAGTTACGGACACCTTCATAGCTTGCGTAATGAGGGGAGACTGCATCAAACTGGAGACTGACAATGTCTCCTGCTTCTCCACTTCTCCCTGGCACAAGCTCAAGCCCGGCGATGTCATCTTGTACCTGGAGCGGGAACCCCTCGTTGATGATATCGGCCGGTGGTTAGAGCTGCATCGAGCTAGCTCCTTTCTCATCCCCTACAGAGTGGAGGATGTTCTAACCTTGCAGCTGGACTCTGGATTCTCTGGGGTCTCCACAACACTAGTTCCTGCTGGCGCCTCCGGGTCTGACTCGGTCGATGCCGTAAAAGTGAGAACGCTGTACAAGGACTGGACATACTGCATGAACCACATGTTCTCTAGCAAGCAAGCCATCCTCAGAGACTTGCTCACGTGCAAAGCTTCTGAGCTCATTGCGTCCAAGATGGGAGCGGGGTTCTTTCCTTGGAGCACTCTCATCAAATCCTCAAAGAACAAGTGCTTTAGTCAACAAACACTGGATCGCTTTAAAGTTGCCAACTCCAGCGTGAAAACCACCTACGTAGAAACTGTAAAGACGTGGCTACAGCAGATCACGGGACTCTCCGTCAAGCCTGTCGAGTGCATCGAGTATCACAAGTGCAACCCATGCGAAGCCGCTTTCTACAGATACCCGTTGAACCTCCAGGCTAACACAGGGTGTATCACGGCCATGTTCGGAGGCTCGCTCATGTGCGAGGCCAAAGTCTCAGAATCCGGAAAGGTCCCTGAGAGCGATAGGGAGTACGGATGCGACCTTCAATCAGACCTTAACACCGCCCCATGCAATGATACCTCGGACCAGGTTCGCCAAGCACACCAGGCCACATTCATAGGTTCCTCCTCTTGTCACACGGAGCTCATAGCTCACCCCTACCAGCCTTTCAACAAATGTTTCGCCAACTCTAGGGTGTTGATAGCTCACTACTCAGACTGTACCTTGGTCAACCGCTCCGGGGAAGCTTGTGGCTCACTGCATTATAGACTACTGCTTGCCTCGCTACATGTACAGCTCTGCTCTGGGTGCCCAAAGCCTGGATGATTGTAAGGAGCACCTGCTCACCTCCGTCGCCTCTATCAGAGAGAGGTTGAAGAGGGGCACTGTGACTTTCAACACCGTAATGAACAACTGCCCCGAACACATGATACCGGCATGCGGGACTCGGGAGTTGGAACACCTAAGGATAAACAGGGAGACAGTAGCTCGTCTACCGGGTGAGAAACTCGAGACATGCCTCAAGGTGATCACCGAGGACATGTCCCTAAAGCCCCGAGACGTCTACAGGAACCTAAGCGCTTTGCTCGGGAAAAGGCTCACCGAAGCCATCTCTGAAGGCATAGTGTCCCTCAGAAACGACGACTCTTTACCTCGTCCCTGCTCGGACACCTTCATCTCGATTTCCGTGCCGACTGTCATGCTGACAGACGCGGGCATTGACTCCTCTACCGGGAGCCTGTCCATAGCGAGAAGCGAGCTGTGTGAGAGGACTCTAGTTGACCTGGCCGGTCTTCTGTATCAGACCGTACTGGTGTTGCATGTGCACACTCCCGAAGCGTTCAGCTCAGCGGCCCCTATGTACCCCGGCTCGGTTCTTTGCATCATGCCCTACTCCTGTGCTGACACCACACTCATGAGCACGTGGATGGAGACATTCAGGGAGAAGAAGTGGCTCATACCCATCCAAGCCAAGCTCGGCAAGAGGACGCGTCCTCCCGTAGATTGCAGACAGGTTACATATCATTGCGCAGGCTGTAAAAACTTCTACAGAGACCTGTTTGCAAACAACGTACCGGCCCACAAGCTTATCCAGCACGTCTACGGCCAAGACAAGAGGAGAAAGATAGGACAGTGTGTCAACGAAAAACGCTGGCTCTCTTGATCCTCGCTCTCCTCCACATTGCCCCAAGCAACCCTCTGCTAAACGTTGACTGAGATGAAAATCACCATATATATGAATCCGTAGATACGCGTCAATCAAACACTGGAAAAGGTGTATCCCCCCTTTCAAACCCAGCTTACACCCGATTAAGAATGTCTTTCAGTCAGAAGGAGTACGTTTTCTCCCACACCATGACCAGGGTCAGTCAGGCCCATCAGCCTGCTACATTCAGAATCGACCTGAACGGCCTCATACCCTTCGGAGACTGCAGCACCCTGTTCACAATTGACAACATGTGTGTTACAGCGTACAAGCAAGGCACTTTGGAAAGAATACCAGTCAAGTTCACCGTACTCAACGATAACAAGACAAGGGTCCTGACGAACGATCCGTGTAAGCTTTCCTCAAAGTGGCAGGTGGACATTGACTGTGGATCCTGTATGAAGATAGCCGGCACCGACGCAGTACCTTTTACACGCAACCCATCTATGTACGATGAAGAAAACAGGCAGGCTCTCGTCAATGTCTTGGCGTTCATGATGTCAAACAGCCTCTGGACCTCGGACAGAGCGAGAGGGGCTCTCGATGTCCTCCTTGGCTTTACTCGAGGGCAGTTTGAATTCACCTGCGACCTGTGTTCTGAGATTGGCGTCGCCTGCATCATGAAAGGCCAAGGTGGACTTCCGTCATTCTCTTTCCCTCGGTGTGCGGACGGTTACGTGTGTATACCTTCCCACCAACCCAGCTCTGACAATGACTATGTGGCTCTCAGAAATCTCCTAGCACTCTTGAGATCTGCTTCCCTTGACAACCTTGACATTGTAACACGTGTCACTCAGGAGATGGCAACGGACCGTTCATTGCGAGAGCTTGAATGTACATCTTTCCCTACTAGAAACAAATACAAGGGAGACATTTCAATATCATACGCGGCGATGAAATACATTTCATCCCTGTACCATACCATGAGCGAGTACGCTGATAACATGGCCATAGTAGACAGCCGTACGCCTCACATCAGAGTCTTGGTCGAGAGCCCCTCTGGGAACATAGGTGAAATAACCGGGTCTATGTCCCTAACCATAATATACGGATCAACTATCTCTGCCATCTATGGAAGACTCATCAATGGCTTGCGGCCTGCGGGACGATGACCAATTAGAGAGTATTGCAAACATCTCACAGTTGAGCACAGACGTGGTCATCAGGAGGACTCCGTTGAAGTTTATGTTCAATAAAAATATGACGTTAAACGATTGGTGTACCTTCTACTATGGGTGAAATGGGCAGGCTGGCAAGTGAATGGTATATGTAATGTGTTTTTTTTGTGTGTGTATAAATAAAACAGATCATGAAATGGATGGTTATGCACTGTTGTGTATTGATGGCAAGTCATATACTATTGTCAATGACGTGATGAGACTGTCCATCTGATGTTCGTACATCTCTGTGACTACATACTCTAAAGCCAGGTATATAGGTTTGCAAACAGATATTGCCATCACCAAGCTGACCACACATGTGTTGTTGATGATATATCCAAGTCTATTCGAAATGATATGTTGAATAATCCCGTAACGTTACTTAGGATTGGTAAACATGGTATGGGTGAGGACAGGTGTATATTATTGTACAGTGTGTGAATAAAGAGTCAAGCATCACCACACGGATGGTCATTTATGTATTTATTTATGCCAGGACATAACAGGTTACACGGTACACTTCAATTAAACTCATACAGGCTGACACATGTTCATCATTGCACATCCAGCTCCTTTGGACCTATTGCATCACAGGCAAGGGTCTTGTCACAAAGGTGACGTTTTTAACCGTTGTCATGTATACCACAACATCTCTAATGGTAGATGCCTTTAACTCATACCCAAACTCAAACCCAGACGTGTCAAACGTAACAGAGTATATATGTCCTTTGGACGTTAAAATTTCAAACA
Source organism: Coregonus clupeaformis (assembly GCF_020615455.1). Taxonomy (NCBI): domain Eukaryota; kingdom Metazoa; phylum Chordata; class Actinopteri; order Salmoniformes; family Salmonidae; genus Coregonus; species Coregonus clupeaformis. Next base: position 29,688 of record NW_025534064.1, read on the forward strand.
GCTATCCAGGACTGTTGTCATCCATATGACAGATTGCTGCAGCATTGAAAATTACAACCATGTTGTATCCAATGTATGCCAGTTTCCATCATTTTCGGTACTGTATGGAACAGGCTTGCGGGATTTGTTACGGCCACGGAGCGAGTCAACATTGCTTGCCATAGTCACACACCCTAGTTCTGTATATGTGTAATGCTCATCAGAGGTCCTTTGCTGGTTGCCACATGCTACTTGATACACACATCAGTAGTACTACAGGTGTAAATAATTCCGTTGAGATGTGCTATGCATAGCATTCTACGGTTTCCTCCATCTCTGTTCACGTTCATAAGGGCTTGCCTTTATGAAGCGTTGTAGCTGAGGTGGCATGTCACCCTCGATATACTCAGCCCTTTCCATTGTGCTCCTGCAGAGCTCTTGCATCGTAGGAAAGGGCCTGGTTACAAATGTCAAATTTTCAAACGTTGTCATGTAGTACAGCAAACCTCTCAATGTGGGGAAGGGGTCACCGGTCCCACAAGTAAACCCCGAACGATCAAAGGTTACCTTATATATTTTGTCTTTTGCTGTTACAATTTCAAAGAGGTAGCCAGGACGCTCTTCATCCATATAACAGATTGAGGCAGCCGGATTTTGGTATTCCTCTTCCATCTTTTCTAGATCCTTTATCACTTCTATGTGCTCGCATGACCCTGGGGAACTGCCAGGTGAAAGTCCCCACCATGCACCTTTCAGGGACTGTATCATGTCACGCAAGTCTTCCACTATGCGTTTGCAGCAGGAACCCAGGTTCGGAGGTTCCGGAATGTCTCCCGGTCTAGCCATCAAGTACCCGTGTGGGACTTCTGCAATCAGATCTTGTATCATTCTAACTGGGTTTTTATATTGGAATTGTACAAAGTCGGTGCATCTGTAATGTCCTCTTGTGAGGTATACACCAAATGTGATCACGGTGTTCTCATCATATTTCACCATACCTGAACACACTCCTCCAGGCATTGAACCAAAGTATCCTGCCATTACAATGGCTCCTACATTAACCTCAGGTCTGTTCATCAGAGACATAATCTGCTGTTGAGATACGGATCCCCACCAACATCGGTCTTGCATCCAGCCTACAAATGACGCCCATGTGTTGTTCAATAGATGCCAGTTGCCATAGTTGTTGTCCATTCCTACTCTTTGCCTACAGAAACGGAGTGAATCGAAGTTGCTCGTCTTCACATACGCCATAGTCCCTAATATATTTGCTATATGTTTCATGTGCATCGGCTATAGTATGCTACACGCATCGTAAGTAGTACGTACTGGTAAAGTGATTGAGCTAAATTAACATTTCGGTACTGATCTTGGGTTACTATATCCAATGGGTATACACCTGTATATCGTTCACTCAACCCATTGTTCATATCACAGTCTGCATGATGTCTGAGGAGAGTGGTATAGAAACCGAAACAAGCGAGCTCAGCGCGGTAGGATAAAGTCATTACACCCTAGGTTACGCACTATGCTTGTACACGAGATGATACTCCTAAGTACTTGGTATGCTTTCTGAAATTACTCTCCACTCCACAGGTGTCTACCGTACTACTGAGCCGTTCCGTAGGTACTCAGATATATTGTGGATGACTTTGCTGATCATATTGCATGCACTGTTGTACATACCATGACCATTTGCAAATTCTACTTTGCTATTTCTTTCCATACAATATACATCTTAGGAGAGCGATTACATACTAACGTCTGACAGAGAGGAACCTCAACATCCTGAGTTACACCAACTGCATCCCCTGTTGCACCCCGAGGTCCTCAACCATGCACAACCTCACCCTCAACCAGCGTTGCCTCCTCTTCACCAGGGTAACAATGCAGAGGATGACATGGTAGATATTGAAATGTGTAATGTGATGGCACATTCACTGTGTGTATGGACTATGGGTAATGTGATTACTCTTCTGTATCCCAAGTACATGGCCGATGACGAAGAAGAGTATGAGGACGCCTACGTGCCAATTGAGGAAGATGACTAAGGAGAAGCCCTGTTTATTCCTTTGATGACCCATTGTATGATTACGTATGTTTATGTTCCAGATTGTATATTGTGCAAAGTCACTGTTTGTGTATGGATATTGTCAGACTGAAGGGTCCAATGTACTATTTCAATAAACGTGAATGGACATTCGTAGTTTCACAAGTGTTTTGTTTTTATTCACAGATATCCATAGACATGTATTACAACACAAGGAGGCTTACATTACAATGTACATGACATAGTACAACAGGGATACACCACTCATCACATAAGCACCTATAGTTGCAATACATTACAGGTTGCTCGTGAGTGTACGACGCGCTGTGGATTGGCAATGTAATCTACATCCCCTAAGCTCTGGTCCGCGTGCATCAGGGAACAGGGTGGAGATACAAATGTGACTCTGTCAATCCTGCTGATGTAGGACAGCACACCTGCGATATCTGAGAAGCGTGCCCTTGTCCCTACTGTAAAACCAAAGGTATCGAACGTCACCTTGAATCTATTCCCAAATGCAGTGACAATGTCAAACAGGTATCCCAGGCTGACATCGTCCATATAATGAATTGCTGCAGCCGGGTTCTCGTACATTGGTCCTTTCTTTCGTAGATGCTCTATTACTTCACGGTAATGGGGTGACCATACTTCGTTGCCGTATGACGCTCCCCACCATGAGTCTTTCAGCACCTTCATCATGTAACACATTTGTCCCGCTATATGTGTCACGGAAAAGTAGTCTGGGTTGTGAGGTATTGTCCAATGTTGACGCAGAATGCGCCCTTCACCCAGCTTATCGACCAGATGTCGTATTATGTCAATTGGCGTAGAGAAGTCGCCCTCTACCAAGTCCTTACATATGTAACTGCCTCCACAGATGGCCACATGAAATGTCAGTACTTCGTTCTGAGTCTTCGCCGTAACCGAACATACTCCTCCGGGCATGTCACCAAAGTGTGCCGCAATAACAATATCTCCAAAGCGAATCTTACGTCCGCCCATGAAGGAGCTAATCTGATCTGCAGAGACTGAGCCCCACCAGCGCGCACCTAGCCATTCTAGAAAGGAGTGCCACGTTCTGTTCAATATCGACCACTTAAGCATGAGATCTATCTGCTGATGTTTTTTAGCATCCTCCTCGGCTCGAACCATATCTTCAACATCGTCATCGTCAACGTCGAAGTAGTCCTCAACCGCTTCTTTGTAAACATTGTCCCTGTCCGCATGTCTGGTGTTTGACCCGTACTGGGGAGGGGTGTCCTCCTCCTGACTCCTGGTGTCTTCCACGGTATCACTTAGAGTGTCGTGTTCGTGCTCATACGTCCAATCATTGTAGTCACCTGCCATTGTTGCTTGGCAATCGGTCTCTGAATCGGACCGGTTGGAATCTGCAGGGCTGAATGTGTGTTGTCTAAAACTGTTCCCGCATGCATCTGAGTCATATAGGTGCTGGTCGTCCACAGGGCTGTTGTTTGACTCGTACTGGTCACCGGGTTCTGTTTCCTGAAGCCTGGTGTCCTCCAGTTGATCACCTAGAGTTTCGTATTCAAATGGATACATCATACTTCCTTCCCAATCGATCTCGGAATCGCACCTATCGGAATCGGAAGGGTTGAATGTTTTTTGCGTACAACCGTTCTCGCATGAATCTGCTCCGTAAAACATTTGGTCGTCTACAGGGCTGTTGTTTGACAAGTACTGGTCATGGGGTTCAGCTTCCTGAAGCATGGTGTCGTCAACATTATCACCTAGAGTTTCATATACATTTCCATTGTCCTCTATTGGGTCTCCGTGATGTTCCTCACACGTCCAATCATTGTAGTAACTTGAGCTTGGTGATAGCCTTGCACTCTCAAAATCGGACCAGAGTGAGGCTGAACACTCGTCTCTTAGTGGCGTAACACTGGTCCTACTTCTATCTACTTTGCAGTACCCGTAGCAAGACAGCATCTGATGCCTCTGGACGCAAACAACTGTCTCAAAGTGGTTACCAACATTCTCCAAATAGATCCCCTGGCTAGACACCTTTACACCATTACAACGGTGTATAAGCCACCTCCCGGTGTAGTATGTATATATGCTTACACCCAAACAATCTGCAGCTGCTTGAATCTCCACTTCCGTAGCCCAAGTACCTAGAGAGGCCATTTGTGATTTGGTAATGTAGTCTGATACTGAACGGTAGCCACTTCTCAACATGCTGGTGTATATCACATCATTGCTTTGTAGCTGCTCCACGACGACATGTCAAATGGTTCTATGAAACTCATCTGTACCACAAACCGCTTCACTGACCGCTCTGAAGAAACAATTGCCGTCGCCTTTTATCGGTATGTTTTTGCACGGAGCCCCTAACTCACCAGTGACTGTACTCAGTACATACTGGTCCTTGAAGCAATTCACCTTCAGCCTGTTGCAAAGAACCTGCGCATCTGCAGCCCCAATAGGGTTGAACTGCTTCTCTCTACATGGGTCCCCAGTAGCAAGCATAGTATCCTGACACCCCGCCATCAATTAGTCTATTCTACTCTAGAGGTCTTTGCTATTGTCATTGGTAAAGTCATTAATACCGGGCTTCACCGGCTTGTGGACTGTGTGAGTTTGGGTATGCGATTTAAAAACACCCCCCTATTGGACCACATTCCGTGGACTGTACCGCTGTACTGTTTGAGTATGGATGATAACCCTCCCGTTGTCCTGGTATTCTGTACACACGCCGTGCCCTCCGGGTCGAACTGTCCCCCTCTCACTAAAGGCCCAGTTGGAACATGTGGGACAGTATGGGTGCGAACAGCCTTTGCAGATGTATTTGTTACACCTGGTGCACACCGTGTGTGTTTTACAGTCCTTCTTTGTGGGGCAGACCTGACACCTCTTCCTCTTACTGGGTTGTGTGGGGTTGGGTGCTTGGGCCGGTGGTGCTGCGTGGTCCGGTGCTGCGGGGGCGTGATCCCGCCGGGGCTGATCACGATACGTAGCCCTCTGAACAGCTTTGACGAGCGCCGCAGAGGCTTCGGTGCGAGGGAGACGGGCCCTTCTTTGTATGAACGGAGTCACTAGTGCCTTTCCCAGCTGCTCGAGGAACACCCTCCTCTTGTTTCGCTTGCCAGGCATCCAAGTGGGGTTGAGCTCTCGCCATATGACAAAAGCGTTGTAAGAGGACACGTCAAGGATGTTGTGGAAGATGACCAGGGGCCAGCGCGCGGTCATCCTCCTGCAGCTGTAGGTTCCAATCACCTTGTCTAGGTTGTCCACACCTCCCTTGTTGCTGTTGTAGTCTAGGACGATGGCCGGCTTCTTGTCCTGGCGACGGCTAACGTGAGCCTCGGTGTGCAGCGTGCTCAGGAGTAAGACGTTCTTGTTTTTCTTTGCCAGGTAGGACACCAGAGCGGTGGTGGAAGTGAAGGCGAACTTGGAGGAGAAGAGGAGCCTGTCCTTTGAGGCGAGCAGCGCCTGCGGGAGCTCTGGCTTGTTCTTTCTGACCGTGCCGACCACGGTGACGTTCCTGGTCAGGAGCTGGCGCGCGAGCTCGTATGAGGTGAAGAAATTGTCGCAGGTGACGTTGTGACCCCTGAGTCCCTGCGTCAAATCGAGCACGACCCTCATCCCCTGGTTCTTCTCGGGGCCTCCGCATGTGGCCTTGCCGGTGTAGACCTGCATCTTCCAGGCGTAGCTGGATTTGGAGTCGCAGGCCACCCATGTCTTGATGCCGTATTTGGCCGGCTTGCTTGGGATATACTGGCGGAAAGGACATCGGCCTGGAGGAGAGAGAGAGAGAGAGAGAGAGAGAGAGAGAGAGAGAGAGAGAGAGAGAGAGAGAGAGAGAGAGAGGAGAGGAAAGACAAGAGATTAGCTTTAGCGTGTTGTGTTCAGTGTTGTTGTTGTGCTCTTGTACGGTGTTGTTGGCCCCGGCACACCTCTGAAAGGGACCAGTTGCTCGTCCACCGTCACGTCGGGCCCGGGGTTGTAGAGGAGCGGCAGCCTCTCGACCCACTTGTCCCAGACCTCTCTCACGGCCGCAAGTTTGTCACCGCCGCCTGCTGCGCGTCTCTCGGCTCTGGTCTGACGGTCGTCGAAGCGAAGGAGTCTCAAGTAAGCGTGAAAGACTTTGAGCGGCATGGTTGCGCGGAAAATGGTCCTTCCGCTCTCGGCGTCCCAGAGACTAGAGGCCGCTTCGCCTCGGGACCTGTACACGCCGGCTAGGATGAGCAGCCCTACGTAGGCTCTCAGGTCTGTGGAGTCCATCGCTTTCCAGCGGCCGCCGCCGCCGCCGCGGTCACGGTCTTCGTGGTTTTCGTGGTTTTCGTGGTCGTCGGCGTAGTGGCGGTGGTCGTCGTCGTCGTCGTCGCCGTCGCCTCGGGCTCCGTATTTTCGAACGCCCTCCAGATTGGTCATCTCCAGGATGATGTCTTCTATCTCGGGTGTGAAAAACAAGCGAAACGTGGAGAGGATGTCGCGGGCTTGGCCTACGGCCTGCCTAGTAGGCCCGGGCCTCATGTCCTCCGGCACCTCAGCAACCGGCCTGTTACTTTTTGCCGCTGCTCCGCAGCCCCTCCGACGCCCCGATTGTTGTCACAGGGCACCGAGCACCATTGGATTTGGCCGTTTCTCGACACGAATGTCTCTCTTTCTACTCGAGGGATATCGTGTTGTGTTCTGGGGCTGATGCTGCGGCTGCGGCGGCTGCGGAGGTCTCCTCGCTCTCCTCGCTCTCCTTCACCTTCCCCTTGTTCTTCCCCTTGTTCTTCTTGTTCTTCTTGTTCTTCTTCTTCTTCTTCTTCTTCTTCTTCTTCTTCTTCTTCTTGTTGGTCGTCGTCGTCGTCGTCATCGTCTCGTTCGTCTTCTACGCCTTGACCTTGTTCTACTTGGACATTGTCCTCGTCGTCGGCAGCGGCAGCGGCTGCGGCGTCGTAGTCGTTGTCGTCGTCGTCGTCGTCGTCCTCTGTGGTCTCCTCGTCCTCTGGGTTGTATTCCTCCCCGTCTTCTTCTTCGGACGCTTCCTCGTCCGCATCCTCGTCGCAGTCAGAGTCATTGGAAAATATCTGTTCTAGGACCTGTTTGGCCGTGAATCGCACAGCACTCATAATAGCTTCGGCACCCAGGCTGGGGAAGTCCCCAAGACCTCTCTTCGGCACGTGTCCGGACATGCCACCGAGGCAATATTAGTAGTAGTAGTAGTAGTAGTAGTAGTAGTAGTAGTAGTAGTAGTAGTAGTAGTAGTAGTAGTAGTAGTAGTAGTAGTTGTTGTTGTTATTGGTGTTATTGGTGTTGGTGTTGGTGTTGGTGTTTGTTTACGGCTTACCTAGTACCTCTGGCTCAGAGCTTATGCCTCTAACGTGTAGCCTGGGTCGTTTTGACCCAGACAGGACAGGACAGGACAGGACAACGCTAGGGGTTATACAGCAACTCGCTCTAACACTCTGACATGTAGCCTGGGTCTTTTTGACCCGGTCAGGACAGCAGGTGGAGACATAGAGCGAGTTGCTCTAACACCTAGGCTCTAACACGTAGCCTGGGTCTTTTTGACCCGGTCAGGACAGCGGGAGGGGATATACAGCCACTCGCTCTAACACCTAGGCTCTAACACGTAGCCTGGGTCCTTTTGACCCGGACAGGACAGGACAGGACAACGCTAGGGGTTATACAGCCACTAGCTCAAACACATAGGCACTGACACGTAGCCTGGGTCTTTTTGACCCGGTCAGGACAGCAGGAGGAGATATACAGCCACTCGCTCTAACACCTAGGCTCTAACACGTAGCCTGGGTCCTTTTTGACCCGGACAGGACAGGACAGGACAGCGGGAGGAGATATACAGCGAGCCACTCGCGCTAACACCTAGGCTCTAACATTAACCCCCCCAAAAAATAAATAAATAAATGAATATAATATAATTAATTATGTTTATGGGAGTGGTCATTGAATCCACAATATAACAGGTTCGTGTCTCACAGACAAACAACATCCATCGAAGCTATGTCGACTTTCCAGAACACAGAAAACGCAAAGGGCGATTCTCGCTGCATCACTGCAGTGTTTGACATACACACGTCGGACTCCAGTCACGTAACAACTACTACTACCGACAATACCACCACCACCACCACCACCACCACCGTCGTCGGCACCGTGATCGGTCTGGGCATCGTCGGAGGGTCGACTCGACTGAATCTGAGCACCATCAACTTCAACGACATCTATTCTGCGTTCAATTGAGTAGTGAACAACATACCCATACTTCTCGGGTACACGGTGAAAAGCCTCTCGGTCATGCCCAACAACAAACTGGAGGTGAGACTATTTGTCGAACCCAAATATAGTCTGTTGAGGTATGAGCTGTGGCTCGTTCGGGTCGTAGGACAGGCTCTGCTCTTGTGGTTTTACCACGGTGCAGTGTCACACATCATGGTGACACACGGGACCATGTGCAGAAGATACACCGTGAAGCTGTGGGATGGTGTCCCTGTGCTGCAACGTTGACCGGTTTCGACGACAGCGAGTCTTGTACTTGTGCTTTGTACTACGACATGTGGGACATGGACGTTCGTCACAGCCACGTCCGAGACCATTTGTTGACATATTATCGGACATATCGGCAAATGCCATGCGACATCTCATCCGTGTGTAGCGGTGTCCACATGACAGATCTCTCAGATGAGGAACAGACACTTCTGATGAAGAAAGTCGCCTGGATATTTCAAGGCTTTTCTGTTGGCCCCAAACAACACGCCATGATGGGGATCCGTGCGAGCCTAGGCATACCTTGTGATTTCACGAAAACCCAAAATGTTGTACCGCAAGTCTACAAGTTGACAGACTGTCAGAATGAAACACGTGCGGAGATGTTCAATTGTCAGCAAGCCGAAGAGCAGATGACATATATTCACTTGTCGAGGAAATGGTTATCTTGGGTTTCCAGCATTGTCCTCGACTAGTGACACACACACACCTACAATATTACAAGGGAATCACCAGATTCTTTACCAAGTAACACTTTTCACTGTAATGTCTGTACCTACAATGTGACCAATAAAAGTTGATTTAATTTCATTTGCAAGGGTCCCGTTCACAGCACAGCACACACTCGCTCTAACACTCTAACACGTAGCCTGGGTCGTTTTCACCCCAGCCAGGACACGAGAGGACAACGCTAGGGGTCATACAGCCACTCGCTCTAACACATAGGCACTGACACGTAGCCTGGGTCTTTTTATTTTTATTTTTATTTTTGTTTGACCCGGACAGGACAGCGGGAGGAGATATACAGCCACACGCTCTAACACATAGGCACTGACACGTAGGCTGGGTCGTTTTGACCCCGGACAAGAAAGGACAGGACAGGACAGGACAGGACAGGACAGCGGCACGGGATATACAGCCACTCCCTCTAACACATAGGCACTGACACGTAGCCTGGGTCTGTCTGACCCCGGACAAGACAGGGCAACGCTAGGGGTTATACAGCCACTCACTCTAACACGTAGCCTGGGTCTTTTTGACCCGGACAGGACAACGGGAGGGTTATAAAAAAAAATTTCAATGAATATTTTCTAAAATCATGTTTTACGCAAAATCCACAATGCAACTAGTTCGGCATATGAAGGGATACAATTTTTTTTATAACAGAGGTGAAAAATATTTGTTCTACATTTTGCATGAAAAGGGTCTAAAATATTTTTTTTACGTTCAGCACTAGTAGGACAGACGTAGAATACAATTTAGAAGGGTTTTCAAATGTGATTTAAAAAAAAAGCTTTCTTCAATGAATATTGTCTAAAATCATGTTTTAGGCAAAATCCACAATGCAACTAGTTCGGCATATGAAGGGATACAATTTTTTTTATAACAAACGTGAAAATATTTTTTATACATTTTGCATGAAAAGGTTCTAAAATATTTTTTAACATTCAGCACTAGAAGGACATATGTAGAATTCAACATACAAGGGTTTTCAAATGTGATTAAAAAAATTTTTCAATGAATATTGTCTAAAATCATGTTTTAGGCAAAATCCACAATGCAACTAGTTCGGCATATGAAGGGATACAATTGTTTTTATAACAAACGTGAAAAATATTTTTATACATTTTGCATGAAAAGGGTCTAAAATATGTTTTAACGTTCAGCACTAGAAGGACGTATGAAGAATATAACATACAAGGGTTTTCAAATGTGATTTAAAAAAAAATAATTCTATGAATATTTTCTAAAATCATGTTTTAGGCAAAAATTCCACAATGCAACTAGTTCGGCATATGAAGGGATACAATTTTTTTTATAACAAACGTGAATAATATTTTTTATACATTTTGCATGAAAAGGGTCTAATATATTTTTTTTACGTTCAGCACTAGAAGGACAGGCGTAGAATACAATTTAGAAGGGTTTTCAAATGTGATTTTTTTAAAAGCTTTTTTCAATGAATATTGTCTAAAATCATGTTTTAGGCAAAATCCACAAAAAAACTAGTTCGGCATATGAAGGGATACAAAGTTTTTTTATAAAAAAACGTGAAAAATATTTTTTTTAAAATTTTGCATGAAAAGGGTCTAACATATTTTTTTACATTCATCACTAGAAGGACAGACGTAGAATACAATTTAGAAGGGTTTTCAAATGTGATTTAAAAAAAAGCTTTTTTCAATGAATATTTTCTAAAATTATGTTTTAGGCAAAATCCACAAAAAAACTAGTTCGGCTTATGAAGGGATACAACGTTTTTTAAATAAAAAATGTGAAAAATATTTTTTATACATTTGCATGAAAAGGGTCTAAAATATTTTTTTTACGTTCAGCACTAGAAGGACAGGCGTAGAATACAATTTAGAAGGGTTTTCAAATGTGATTTAAAAAAAAGCTTTTTTCAATGAATATTGTCTAAAATCATGTTTTAGGCAAAATCCACAAAAAAACTAGTTCGGTATATGAAGGGATACAAAGTTTTTTTAATAAAAAACGTGAAAAATATTTTCTTTTAATTTTGCATGAAAAGGGTCTAAAATATGTTTTAACGTTCATCATAAGAAGGACATATGTAGAATTCAACATACAAGGGTTTCAAATGTGATTAAAAAATATATATATTTAAAGAATATTTTCTAAAATCATATTTTAGGCAAAATCCACAATTTAACTAGTTCGGCATATGAAGGGATATAATTTTTTTTATAACAAACTTGAAAAATATTTTTTATACATTTTGCATGAAAAGGGTCTAAAATATAATTTTTTACGTTCAGCACTAGAAGGACAGACGTAGAATACAATTTAGAAGTGTTTTCAAATGTGATTTTTTTAAAAGCTTTTTTCAATGAATATTGTCTAAAATCATGTTTTAGGCAAAATCCACAAAAAAAACTAGTTCGGCATATGAAGGGATACAAAGTTTTTAAATAAAAAACGTGAAGAATATTTTTTTTTAATTTTGCATGAAAAGGGTCTAAAATATTTTTTTACGTTCAGCACTAGAAGGACATATGTAGAATTCAACATACAAGGGTTTTCAAATGTGATTTAAAAAAATAATAATTCTATGAATATTTTCTAAAATCATGTTTTAGGCAAAATCCACAATGCAACTAGTTCGGCATATGAAGAGATACAATTTTTTTTATAACAAATGTGAAAAATATTTTTTATTAATTTTGCATGAAAAGGGTCTAAAATATATTTTTTACGTTCAGCATTAGAAGGACATATGTAGAATTCAACATACAAGGGTTTTCAAATGTGATTTAAAAAAAAAAATTCAATGAATATTTTCTAAAATCATGTTTTACGCAAAATCCACAATGCAACTAGTTCGGCATATGAAGGGATACAATTTTTTTTATAACAGAGGTGAAAAATTTTTGTTCTACATTTTGCATGAAAAGGGTCTAAAATATTTTTTTTACGTTCAGCACTAGTAGGACAGACGTAGAATACAATTTAGAAGGGTTTTCAAATGTGATTTTAAAAAAAAGCTTTCTTCAATGAATATTGTCTAAAATCATGTTTTAGGGAAAATCCACAATGCAACTAGTTCGGCATATGAAGGGATACCATTTTTTTATAACAAACGTGAAAAATATTTTTTATACATTTTGCATGAAAAGGGTCTAAAATATTTTTTTTACGTTCAGCACTAGAAGGACAGACGTAGAATACAATTGTGAAGGGTTTTCAAATGTGATTTTTTAAAAAGCTTTCTTCAATGAATATTGTCTAAAATCATGTTTTAGGCAAAATCCACAATGCAACTAGTTCGGCATATGAAGAGATACAATTTTTTTTATAACAAACGTGAAAAATATTTTTTATACATTTTGCATGAAAAGGGTCTAAAATATTTTTTTTACGTTCAGCACTAGTAGGACAGACGTAGAATACAATTTAGAAGGGTTTTAAAATGTGATTTAAAAAAAAGCTTTCTTCAATGAATATTGTCTAAAATCATGTTTTAGGCAAAATCCACAATGCAACTAGTTCGGCATATGAAGGGATACCATTTTTTTAAACCAAACGTGAAAAATATTTTTTATACATTTTGCATGAAAAGGGTCTAAAATATTTTTTTTACGTTCAGCACTAGAAGGAAAGACGTAGAATACAATTGTGAAGGGTTTTCAAATGTGATTTTTTAAAAAGCTTTTTTCAATGAATATTGTCTAAAATCATGTTTAAGGCAAAATCCACAATGCAACTAGTTCGGCATATGAAGAGATAAAAATTTTTTTATAACAAACGTGAAAAATATTTTTTATACATTTTGCATGAAAAGGGTCTAAAATATTTTTTTTACGTTCAGCACTAGAAGGACAGACGTAGAATACAATTTAGAAGGGTTTTCAAATGTGATTTTAAAAAAAATAATTCAATGAATATTTTCTAAAATCATGTTTTAGGCAAAATCCACAATGCAACTAGTTCTGCATATGAAGGGATACAATTTTTTTTATAACAAAGGTGAAAAATATTTTTATACATTTTGCATGAAAAGGGTCTAAAATATTTTTTTACGTTCAGCACTAGAAGGACAGACGTAGAATACAATTTAGAAGGGTTTTCAAATGTGATTTAAAAAAAACTTTTTCAATGAATATTGTCTAAAATCATGTTTTAGGCAAAATCCATAATGCAACTAGTTCGGTATAGAAAGGGATACCATTTTTTTTATAACAAACCTGAAAAATATTTTTATACATTTTGCATGAAAAGGGTCTGAAATATTTTTTTTACGTTCAGCACTAGTAGGACAGACGTAGAATACAATTTAGAAGGGTTTTCAAATGTGATTTTTTAAAAAGCTTTTTTCAATGAATATTGTCTAAAATCATGTTTTAGGCAAAATCCACAATGCAACTAGTTCGGCATATGAAGAGATACAATTTTTTTTATAACAAACGTGAAAAATATTTTTTATAAATTTTGCATGAAAAGGGTCTAAAATATTTTTTTTACGTTCAGCACTAGTAGGACAGACGTAGAATACAATTTAGAAGGGTTTTCAAATGTGATTAAAAAAAAAGCTTTCTTCAATGAATATTGTCTAAAATCATGTTTTAGGCAAAATCCACAATGCAACTAGTTCGGCATATGAAGGGATACAATTTTTTTTATAACAAAGGTGAAAAATATTTTTATACATTTTGCATGAAAAGGGTCTAAAATATTTTTTTACGTTCAGCACTAGAAGGACAGACGTAGAATACAATTTAGAAGGGTTTTCAAATGTGATTTAAAAAAAAGCTTTTTCAATGAATATTGTCTAAAATGATGTTTTAGGCAAAATCCATAATGCAACTAGTTCGGCATAGAAAGGGATACAATTTTTTTTATAACAAACCTGAAAAATATTTTTATACATTTTGCATGAAAAGGTTCTAAAATATTTTTGTAACGTTCAGCACTAGAAGGACAAATGCAGAATTCAACTTACAAGGGTTTTCAAATGTGATTTTAAAAAAATAATTCAATGAATATTTTCTAATATCATGTTTTAGGCAAAATCCACAATGCAACTAGTTCAGCATATGAAGGGATACAATTTTTTTTATAACAAAGGTGAAATTTTTTTTTTAACATTTTGCATGAAAAGGGTCTAAAATATTTTTTTACGTTCAGCACTAGAAGGACAGACGTAGAATACAATTTAGAAGGGTTTTCAAATGTGATTTAAAAAAAGCTTTTTCAATGAATATTGTCTAAAATCATGTTTTAGGCAAAATCCATAATGCAACTAGTTCGGCATAGGAAGGGATACAATTTTTTTTATAACAAACCTGAAAAATATTTTTATACATTTTGCATGAAAAGGTTCTAAAATATTTTTTTAACGTTCAGCACTAGAAGGACAAATGTAGAATTCAACTTACAAGGGTTTTCAAATGTGATTTTAAAAAATAATTCAATGAATATTGTCTAAAATCATGTTTTAGGCAAAATCCACAATGCAACTAGTTCGGCATATGAAGGGATACAATTGTTTTTATAACAAACGTGAAAAATATTTTTATACATTTTGCATGAAAAGGGTCTAAAAATGTTTTAACGTTCAGCACTAGAAGGACGTATGAAGAATATAACATACAAGGGTTTTCAAATGTGATTTTAAAAAATTAATTCTATGAATATTTTCTAAAATCATGTTTTAGGCAAAATCCACAATGCAACTAGTTCGGCATATGAAGGGATACAATTTTTTTTATAACAAACGTGAATAATATTTTTTATACATTTTGCATGAAAAGGGTCTAATATATTTTTTTACGTTCAGCACTAGAAGGACAGATGTAGAATACAATTTAGAAGGGTTTTCAAATGTGATTTTTTTAAAAGCTTTTTTTCAATGAATATTGTCTAAAATCATGTTTTAGGCAAAATCCACAAAAAAACTAGTTCGGCATATGAAGGGATACAAAGTTTTTTTTTTAAACGTGAAAAATATTTTTTATAAATTTTGCATGAAAAGGGTCTAACATATTTTTTAACATTCATCACTAGAAGGACAGACGTAGAATACAATTTAGAAGGGTTTTCAAATGTGATTTAAAAAAAAGTTTTTTTCAATGAATATTTTCTAAAATCATGTTTTAGGCAAAATCCACAAAAAAACTAGTTCGGCATATGAAGGGATACAACGTTTTTTTAAATAAAAAATGTGAAAAATATTTTTATACATTTTGCATGAAAAGGGTCTAAAATATTTTTTTACGTTCAGCACTAGAAGGACAGGCGTAGAATACAATTTAGAAGGGTTTTCAAATGTGATTTGAAAAAAGCTTTTTCAATGAATATTTTCTAAAATCATGTTTTAGGCAAAATCCACAAAAAAACTAGTTCGGCATATGAAGGGATACAAAGTTTTTTAAATAAAAAACGTGAAAAATATTTTCTTTTAATTTTGCATGAAAAGGGTCTAAAATATGTTTTAACGTTCATCATAAGAAGGACATATGTAGAATTCAACATACAAGGGTTCTCAAATGTGATTAAAAATATATATATTTAAAGAATATTTTCTAAAATCATATTTTAGGCAAAATCCACAATTTAACTAGTTCGGCATATGAAGGGATATAATTATTTTTATAACAAACTTGAAAAATATTTTTTATACATTTTGCATGAAAAGGGTCTAAAATATTTTTTTAACGTTCAGCACTAGAAGGACATATGTAGAATTCAACATACAAGTGTTTTCAAATGTGATTAAAAAAAAAAAATTCAATGAATATTTTCTAAAATCATGTTTTAGGCAAAATCCACAAAAAAACTAGTTCGGCATATGAAGGGATACAATTTTTTTATAACAAACGTGAAAAATATTTTTTATACATTTTGCATGAAAAGGGTCTAAAATATTTTTTTTACGTTCAGCACTAGAAGGACAGACGTAGAATACAATTTAGAAGGGTTTTCAAATGTGATTTAAAAATAAAACTTTTTTCAATGAATATTGTCTAAAATCATGTTTTAGGCAAAATCCATAATTCAACTAGTTCGGCATAGGAAGGGATACAATTTTTTTTATAACAAACGTGAAAAATATTTTTATACATTTTGCATGAAAAGGTTCTAAAATATTTTTTTAACGTTCAGCACTAGAAGGACATATGTAGAATTCAACATACAAGGGTTTTCAAATGTGATAAAAAAAAAAATTTCAATGAATATTGTCTAAAATCATGTTTTAGGCAAAATCCACAATGCAACTAGTTCGGCATATGAAGGGATACAATTGTTTTTATAACAAATATGAAAAATATTTTTATACATTTTGCATGAAAAGGGTCTAAAATATGTTTTAACGTTCAGCACTAGAAGGACATATGAAGAATATAACATACAAGGGTTTTCAAATGTGATTAAAAAAAAAAATTCAATGAATATTGTCTAAAATCATGTTTTAGGCAAAATCCACAATGCAACTAGTTTGGCATATGAAGGGATACAATTGTTTTTATAACAAACGTGAATAATATTTTTTATACATTTTGCATGAAAAGGGTCTAATATATATTTTTTTACGTTCAGCACTAGAAGGACAGATGTAGAATACAATTTAGAAGGGTTTTCAAATGTGATTTTAAAAAAAACTTTTTTCAATGAATATTGTCTAAAATCATGTTTTAGGCAAAATCCATAATTCAACTAGTTCGGCATAGGAAGGGATACAATTTTTTTTATAACAAACGTGAAAAATATTTTTATACATTTTGCATGAAAAGGTTCTAAAATATTTTTTTAACGTTCAGCACTAGAAGGACATATGTAGAATTCAACATACAAGGGTTTTCAAATGTGATAAAAAAAAAAATTTTCAATGAATATTGTCTAAAATCATGTTTTAGGCAAAATCCACAATGCAACTAGTTCGGCATATGAAGGGATACAATTTTTTTTATAACAAACGTGAATAATATTTTTTATACATTTTGCATGAAAAGGGTCTAATATATTTTTTTTTACGTTCAGCACTAGAAGGACAGATGTAGAATACAATTTAGAAGGGTTTTCAAATGTGATTTTTTAAAAAGCTTTTTTCAATGAATATTGTCTAAAATCATGTTTTAGGCAAAATCCACAAAAACTAGTTCGGCATATGAAGGGATACAAAGTTTTTTTATAAAAAACGTGAAAAATATTTTTTATAAATTTTGCATGAAAAGGGTCTAACATTATTTTTAACATTCATCACTAGAAGGACAGACGTAGAATACAATTTAGAAGGGTTTTCAAATGTGATTTAAAAAAAAGCTTTTTCAATGAATATTGTCTAAAATCATGTTTTAGGCAAAATCCATAATGCAACTAGTTCGGCATAGAAAGGGATACAATTTTTTTTATAACAAACCTGAAAAATATTTTTATACATTTTGCATGAAAAGGTTCTAAAATATTTTTGTAACGTTCAGCACTAGAAGGACAAATGCAGAATTCAACTTACAAGGGTTTTCAAATGTGATTTTAAAAAAATAATTCAATGAATATTTTCTAATATCATGTTTTAGGCAAAATCCACAATGCAACTAGTTCAGCATATGAAGGGATACAATTTTTTTTATAACAAAGGTGAAATTTTTTTTAAAACATTTTGCATGAAAAGGGTCTAAAATATTTTTTTACGTTCAGCACTAGAAGGACAGACGTAGAATACAATTTAGAAGGGTTTTCAAATGTGATTTAAAAAAAAGCTTTTTTCAATGAATATTGTCTAAAATCATGTTTTAGGCAAAATCCATAATGCAACTAGTTCGGCATAGGAAGGGATACAATTTTTTTATAACAAACCTGAAAAATATTTTTATACATTTTGCATGAAAAGGTTCTAAAATATTTTTTTAACGTTCAGCACTAGAAGGACAAATGTAGAATTCAACTTACAAGGGTTTTCAAATGTGATTTAAAAAAATAATTCAATGAATATTGTCTAAAATCATGTTTTAGGCAAAATCCACAATGCAACTAGTTCGGCATATGAAGGGATACAATTGTTTTTATAACAAACGTGAAAAATATTTTTATACATTTTGCATGAAAAGGGGTCTAAAAATGTTTTAACGTTCAGCACTAGAAGGACGTATGAAGAATATAACATACAAGGGTTTTCAAATGTGATTTTTAAAAAAAATAATTCTATGAATATTGTCTAAAATCATGTTTTAGGCAAAATCCACAATGCAACTAGTTCGGCATATGAAGGGATACAATTTTTTTATAACAAACGTGAATAATATTTTTTATACATTTTGCATGAAAAGGGTCTAATATATTTTTTTACGTTCAGCACTAGAAGGACAGATGTAGAATACAATTTAGAAGGGTTTTCAAATGTGATTTTTTTTAAAAAGCTTTTTCAATGAATATTGTCTAAAATCATGTTTTAGGCAAAATCCACAAAAAAACTAGTTCGGCATATGAAGGGATACAAAGTTTTTTTTTTAAACGTGAAAAATATTTTTTATAAATTTTGCATGAAAAGGGTCTAACATATTTTTTTAACATTCATCACTAGAAGGACAGACGTAGAATACAATTTAGAAGGGTTTTCAAATGTGATTTAAAAAAAGCTTTTTTCAATGAATATTTTCTAAAATCATGTTTTAGGCAAAATCCACAAAAAAACTAGTTCGGCATATGAAGGGATACAACGTTTTTTAAATAAAAAATGTGAAAAATATTTTTTATACATTTTGCATGAAAAGGGTCTAAAATATTTTTTTTACGTTCAGCACTAGAAGGACAGGCGTAGAATACAATTTAGAAGGGTTTTCAAATGTGATTTGAAAAAAAGCTTTTTTCAATGAATATTTTCTAAAATCATGTTTTAGGCAAAATCCACAAAAAAACTAGTTCGGTATATGAAGGGATACAAAGTTTTTTAAATAAAAAACGTGAAAAATATTTTCTTTTAATTTTGCATGAAAAGGGTCTAAAATATGTTTTAACGTTCATCATAAGAAGGACATATGTAGAATTCAACATACAAGGGTTCTCAAATGTGATTAAAAAATATATATATTTAAAGAATATTTTCTAAAATCATATTTTAGGCAAAATCCACAATTTAACTAGTTCGGCATATGAAGGGATATAATTATTTTTATAACAAACTTGAAAAATATTTTTTATACATTTTGCATGAAAAGGGTCTAAAATATTTTTTTAACGTTCAGCACTAGAAGGACATATGTAGAATTCAACATACAAGTGTTTTCAAATGTGATAAAAAAAAAAATTCAATGAATATTTTCTAAAATCATGTTTTAGGCAAAATCCACAAAAAAACTAGTTCGGCATATGAAGGGATACAATTTTTTTATAACAAACGTGAAAAAATATTTTTTATACATTTTGCATGAAAAGGGTCTAAAATATTTTTTTTACGTTCAGCACTAGAAGGACAGACGTAGAATAGAATTTAGAAGGGTTTTCAAATGTGATTTAAAAATAAAACTTTTTTCAATGAATATTGTCTAAAATCATGTTTTAGGCAAAATCCATAATTCAACTAGTTCGGCATAGGAAGGGATACAATTTTTTTTATAACAAACGTGAAAAATATTTTTATACATTTTGCATGAAAAGGTTCTAAAATATTTTTTTAACGTTCAGCACTAGAAGGACATATGTAGAATTCAACATACAAGGGTTTTCAAATGTGATAAAAAAAAAATTCAATGAATATTGTCTAAAATCATGTTTTAGGCAAAATCCACAATGCAACTAGTTCGGCATATGAAGGGATACAATTGTTTTTATAACAAATATGAAAAATATTTTTATACATTTTGCATGAAAAGGGTCTAAAATATGTTTTAACGTTCAGCACTAGAAGGACATATGAAGAATATAACATACAAGGGTTTTCAAATGTGATTAAAAAAAAAAAATTCAATGAATATTGTCTAAAATCATGTTTTAGGCAAAATCCACAATGCAACTAGTTTGGCATATGAAGGGATACAATTGTTTTTATAACAAACGTGAATAATATTTTTATACATTTTGCATGAAAAGGGTCTAATATATATTTTTTTACGTTCAGCACTAGAAGGACAGATGTAGAATACAATTTAGAAGGGTTTTCAAATGTGATTTTAAAAAAACTTTTTTTCAATGAATATTGTCTAAAATCATGTTTTAGGCAAAATCCATAATTCAACTAGTTCGGCATAGGAAGGGATACAATTTTTTTATAACAAACGTGAAAAATATTTTTATACATTTTGCATGAAAAGGGTCTAAAATATTTTTTTAACGTTCAGCACTAGAAGGACATATGTAGAATTCAACATACAAGGGTTTTCAAATGTGATTAAAAAAAATTTTCAATGAATATTGTCTAAAATCATGTTTTAGGCAAAATCCACAATGCAACTAGTTCGGCATATGAAGGGATACAATTGTTTTTATAACAAATGTGAAAAATATTTTTATACATTTTGCATGAAAAGGGTCTAAAATATTTTTTTTACGTTAGCATTAGAAGGACATATGTAGATTTCAACATACAAGGGTTTTCAAATGTGATAAAAAAAAATAAAAAATCAATGAATATTGTCTAAAATCATGTTTTAGGCAAAATCCACAATGCAACTAGTTCAGCATATGAAGGGATAATTTTTTTAAAATAACAAACGTGAAAAATATTTGTATACATTCTGCATGAAAAGGGTCTAAAATATTTTTTTTACGTTCAGCACTAGAAGGACAGACGTAGAATACAATTTAGAAGGGTTTTCAAATGTGATTTAAAAAAAAACTTTTTTCAATGAATATTGTCTAAAATCATGTTTTAGGCAAAATCCATAATTCAACTAGTTCGGCATAGGAAGGGATACAATTTTTTTTATAACAAACGTGAAAAATATTTTTATACATTTTGCATGAAAAGGTTCTAAAATATTTTTTTAACGTTCAGCACTAGAAGGACATATGTAGAATTCAACATACAAGGGTTTTCAAATGTGATAAAAAAAAAAATTCAATGAATATTGTCTAAAATCATGTTTTAGGCAAAATCCACAATGCAACTAGTTCGGCATATGAAGGGATACAATTGTTTTTATAACAAATGTGAAAAATATTTTTATACATTTTGCATGAAAAGGGTCTAAAATATGTTTTAACGTTCAGCACTAGAAGGACGTATGAAGAATATAACATACAAGGGTTTTCAAATGTGATTAAAAAAAAAATTTCAATGAATATTGTCTAAAATCATGTTTTAGGCAAAATCCACAATGCAACTAGTTTGGCATATGAAGGGATACAATTGTTTTTATAACAAACGTGAAAAATATTTTTATACATTTTGCATGAAAAGGGTCTAAAATATTTTTTTTACGTTCAGCACTAGAAGGACAGATGTAGAATACAATTTAGAAGGGTTTTCAAATGTGATTTTAAAAAAAACTTTTTTCAATGAATATTGTCTAAAATCATGTTTTAGGCAAAATCCATAATTCAACTAGTTCGGCATAGGAAGGGATACAATTTTTTTTATAACAAACGTGAAAAATATTTTTATACATTTTGCATGAAAAGGTTCTAAAATATTTTTTTAACGTTCAGCACTAGAAGGACATATGTAGAATTCAACATACAAGGGTTTTCAAATGTGATAAAAAAAAAATTTCAATGAATATTGTCTAAAATCATGTTTTAGGCAAAATCCACAATGCAACTAGTTCGGCATATGAAGGGATACAATTGTTTTTATAACAAATGTGAAAAATATTTTTATACATTTTGCATGAAAAGGGTCTAAAATATGTTTTAACGTTCAGCACTAGAAGGACATATGAAGAATATAACATACAAGGGTTTTCAAATGTGATTAAAAAAAAAAAATTCAATGAATATTGTCTAAAATCATGTTTTAGGCAAAATCCACAATGCAACTAGTTTGGCATATGAAGGGATACAATTGTTTTTATAACAAACGTGAATAATTTTTTTATACATTTTGCATGAAAAGGGTCTAATATATATTTTTTTACGTTCAGCACTAGAAGGACAGATGTAGAATACAATTTAGAAGGGTTTTCAAATGTGATTTAAAAAAGCTTTTTTCAATGAATATTTTCTAAAATCATGTTTTAGGCAAAATCCACAAAAAAACTAGTTCGGCATATGAAGGGATACAACGTTTTTTAAATAAAAAATGTGAAAAATATTTTTATACATTTTGCATGAAAAGGGTCTAAAATATTTTTTTACGTTCAGCACTAGAAAGACAGGCGTAAAATACAATTTAGAAAGGTTTTCAAATGTGATTTTTTTTAAAAGCTTTTTTCAATGAACATTGTCTAAAATCATGTTTTAGGCAAAATCCACAATGCAACTAGTTCGGCATATGAAGGGATACAATTTTTTTTATAACAAACTTGAAAATATTTTTTATACATTTTGCATGAAAAGGGTCTAAAATATTTTTTTTACGTTCAGCACTAGAAGGACAGACGTAGAATACAATTTAGAAGGGTTTTCAAATGTGATTTAATTAAAAGCTTTTTTCAATGAATATTGTCTAAAATCATGTTTTAGGCAAAATCCATAATGCAACTAGTTCGGCATAGGAAGGGATACAATTTTTTTTATAACAAACGTGAAAAATATTTTTATACATTTTGCATGAAAAGGTTCTAAAATATTTTTGTAACGTTCAGCACTAGAAGGACATGTAGAATTCAACATACAAGGGTTTTCAAATGTGATTAAAAAAAATAAATTCAATGAATATTGTCTAAAATCATGTTTTAGGCAAAATCCACAATGCAACTAGTTCGGCATATGAAGGGATACAATTTTTTTATAACAAACGTGAATAATATTTTTATACATTTTGCATGAAAAGGGTCTAATATATTTTTTTTTACGTTCAGCACTAGAAGGACAGATGTAGAATACAATTTAGAAGGGTTTTCAAATGTGATTTTTTAAAAAGCTTTTTTCAATGAATATTGTCTAAAATCATGTTTTAGGCAAAATCCACAAAAAAACTAGTTCGGCATATGAAGGGATACAAAGTTTTTTTATAAAAAACGTGAAAAATATTTTTTATAAATTTTGCATGAAAAGGGTCTAACATTATTTTTAACATTCATCACTAGAAGGACAGACGTAGAATACAATTTAGAAGGGTTTTCAAATGTGATTTAAAAAAAAGCTTTTTTCAATGAATATTGTCTAAAATCATGTTTTAGGCAAAATCCATAATGCAACTAGTTCGGCATAGGAAGGGATACAATTTTTTTTATAACAAACCTGAAAAATATTTTTATACATTTTGCATGAAAAGGTTCTAAAATATTTTTTTAACGTTCAGCACTAGAAGGACAAATGTAGAATTCAACTTACAAGGGTTTTCAAATGTGATTTAAAAAATAATTCAATGAATATTGTCTAAAATCATGTTTTAGGCAAAATCCACAATGCAACTAGTTCGGCATATGAAGGGATACAATTGTTTTTATAACAAACGTGAAAAATATTTTTATACATTTTGCATGAAAAGGGTCTAAAAAATGTTTTAACGTTCAGCACTAGAAGGACGTATGAAGAATATAACATACAAGGGTTTTCAAATGTGATTTTAAAAAAAATAATTCTATGAATATTTTCTAAAATCATGTTTTAGGCAAAATCCACAAAAAAACTAGTTCGGCATATGAAGGGATACAATTTTTTTTATAACAAACGTGAATAATATTTTTTATACATTTTGCATGAAAAGGGTCTAATATATTTTTTTTACGTTCAGCACTAGAAGGACAGATGTAGAATACAATTTAGAAGGGTTTTCAAATGTGATTTTTTTAAAAGCTTTTTTCAATGAATATTGTCTAAAATCATGTTTTAGGCAAAATCCACAAAAAAACTAGTTCGGCATATGAAGGGATACAAAGTTTTTTTTTTAAACGTGAAAAATATTTTTTATAAATTTTGCATGAAAAGGGTCTAACATATTTTTTAACATTCATCACTAGAAGGACAGACGTAGAATACAATTTAGAAGGGTTTTCAAATGTGATTTAAAAAAAAGCTTTTTTCAATGAATATTTTCTAAAATCATGTTTTAGGCAAAATCCACAAAAAAACTAGTTCGGCATATGAAGGGATACAACGTTTTTTAAATAAAAAATGTGAAAAATATTTTTTATACATTTTGCATGAAAAGGGTCTAAAATATTTTTTTTACGTTCAGCACTAGAAGGACAGGCGTAGAATACAATTTAGAAGGGTTTTCAAATGTGATTTGAAAAAGCTTTTTCAATGAATATTTTCTAAAATCATGTTTTAGGCAAAATCCACAAAAAAACTAGTTCGGTATATGAAGGGATACAAAGTTTTTTAAATAAAAAACGTGAAAAATATTTTCTTTTAATTTTGCATGAAAAGGGTCTAAAATATGTTTTAACGTTCATCATAAGAAGGACATATGTAGAATTCAACATACAAGGGTTTTCAAATGTGATTAAAAAATATATATATTTAAAGAATATTTTCTAAAATCATATTTTAGGCAAAATCCACAATTTAACTAGTTCGGCATATGAAGGGATATAATTATTTTTATAACAAACTTGAAAAATATTTTTTATACATTTTGCATGAAAAAGGGTCTAAAATATTTTTTTAACGTTCAGCACTAGAAGGACATATGTAGAATTCAACATACAAGTGTTTTCAAATGTGATAAAAAAAAAAAATTCAATGAATATTTTCTAAAATCATGTTTTAGGCAAAATCCACAAAAAAACTAGTTCGGCATATGAAGGGATACAATTTTTTTATAACAAACGTGAAAAATATTTTTATACATTTTGCATGAAAAGGGTCTAAAATATTTTTTTACGTTCAGCACTAGAAGGACAGACGTAGAATACAATTTAGAAGGGTTTTCAAATGTGATTTAAAAACTTTTTTCAATGAATATTGTCTAAAATCATGTTTTAGGCAAAATCCATAATTCAACTAGTTCGGCATAGGAAGGGATACAATTTTTTTATAACAAACGTGAAAAATATTTTTATACATTTTGCATGAAAAGGTTCTAAAATATTTTTTTAACGTTCAGCACTAGAAGGACATATGTAGAATTCAACATACAAGGGTTTTCAAATGTGATAAAAAAAAAATTCAATGAATATTGTCTAAAATCATGTTTTAGGCAAAATCCACAATGCAACTAGTTCGGCATATGAAGGGATACAATTGTTTTTATAACAAATGTGAAAAATATTTTTATACATTTTGCATGAAAAAGGGTCTAAAATATGTTTTAACGTTCAGCACTAGAAGGACATATGAAGAATATAACATACAAGGGTTTTCAAATGTGATTAAAAAAAAAAATTCAATGAATATTGTCTAAAATCATGTTTTAGGCAAAATCCACAATGCAACTAGTTTGGCATATGAAGGGATACAATTGTTTTTATAACAAACGTGAATAATATTTTTTATACATTTTGCATGAAAAGGGTCTAATATATATTTTTTTACGTTCAGCACTAGAAGGACAGATGTAGAATACAATTTAGAAGGGTTTTCAAATGTGATTAAAAAAAAAACTTTTTTCAATGAATATTGTCTAAAATCATGTTTTAGGCAAAATCCACAATTCAACTAGTTCGGCATAGGAAGGGGATACAATTTTTTTATAACAAACGTGAAAATATTTTTATACATTTTGCATGAAAAGGTTCTAAAATATTTTTTAACGTTCAGCACTAGAAGGACATATGTAGAATTCAACATACAAGGGTTTTCAAATGTGATAAAAAAAAATTCAATGAATATTGTCTAAAATCATGTTTTAGGCAAAATCCACAATGCAACTAGTTCGGCATATGAAGGGATACAATTGTTTTTATAACAAATGTGAAAATATTTTTATACATTTTGCATGAAAAGGGTCTAAAATATGTTTTAACGTTCAGCACTAGAAGGACATATGTAGAATTCAACATACAAGTGTTTTCAAATGTGATAAAAAAAAAAAAATTCAATGAATATTTTCTAAAATCATGTTTTAGGCAAAATCCACAAAAAAACTAGTTCGGCATATGAAGGGATACAATTTTTTTTATAACAAACCTGAAAAATATTTTTATACATTTTGCATGAAAAGGTTCTAAAATATTTTTTTTACGTTCAGCACTAGAAGGACAAATGTAGAATTCAACTTACAAGGGTTTTCAAATGTGATTTAAAAAAATAATTCAATGAATATTGTCTAAAATCATGTTTTAGGCAAAATCCACAATGCAACTAGTTCGGCATATGAAGGGATACAATTGTTTTTATAACAAACGTGAAAAATATTTTTATACATTTTGCATGAAAAGGGTCTAAAAAATGTTTTAACGTTCAGCACTAGAAGGACGTATGAAGAATATAACATACAAGGGTTTTCAAATGTGATTTTAAAAAAAATAATTCTATGAATATTTTCTAAAATCATGTTTTAGGCAAAATCCACAATGCAACTAGTTCGGCATATGAAGGGATACAATTTTTTTATAACAAACGTGAATAATATTTTTATACATTTTGCATGAAAAGGGTCTAATATATTTTTTTACGTTCAGCACTAGAAGGACAGATGTACAATACAATTTAGAAGGGTTTTCAAATGTGATTTTTTAAAAGCTTTTTCAATGAATATTGTCTAAAATCATGTTTTAGGCAAAATCCACAAAAAAACTAGTTCGGCATATGAAGGGATACAAAGTTTTTTTTTAAACGTGAAAAATATTTTTTATAAATTTTGCATGAAAAGGGTCTAACATATTTTTTAACATTCATCACTAGAAGGACAGACGTAGAATACAATTTAGAAGGGTTTTCAAATGTGATTTAAAAAAAGCTTTTTTCAATGAATATTTTCTAAAATCATGTTTTAGGCAAAATCCACAAAAAAACTAGTTCGGCATATGAAGGGATACAACGTTTTTTAAATAAAAAATGTGAAAAATATTTTTTATACATTTTGCATGAAAAGGGTCTAAAATATTTTTTTTACGTTCAGCACTAGAAGGACAGGCGTAGAATACAATTTAGAAGGGTTTTCAAATGTGATTTGAAAAAAGCTTTTTTCAATGAATATTTTCTAAAATCATGTTTTAGGCAAAATCCACAAAAAAACTAGTTCGGTATATGAAGGGATACAAAGTTTTTTAAATAAAAAACGTGAAAAATATTTTCTTTTAATTTTGCATGAAAAGGGTCTAAAATATGTTTTAACGTTCATCATAAGAAGGACATATGTAGAATTCAACATACAAGGGTTTTCAAATGTGATTAAAAATATATATATTTAAAGAATATTTTCTAAAATCATATTTTAGGCAAAATCCACAATTTAACTAGTTCGGCATATGAAGGGATATAATTATTTTTATAACAAACTTGAAAAATATTTTTATACATTTTGCATGAAAAGGGTCTAAAATATTTTTTTAACGTTCAGCACTAGAAGGACATATGTAGAATTCAACATACAAGTGTTTTCAAATGTGATAAAAAAAAAAATTCAATGAATATTTTCTAAAATCATGTTTTAGGCAAAATCCACAAAAAAACTAGTTCGGCATATGAAGGGATACAATTTTTTTATAACAAACGTGAAAAATATTTTTTATACATTTTGCATGAAAAGGGTCTAAAATATTTTTTTACGTTCAGCACTAGAAGGACAGACGTAGAATACAATTTAGAAGGGTTTTCAAATGTGATTTGAAAAAAAGCTTTTTTCAATGAATATTTTCTAAAATCATGTTTTAGGCAAAATCCACAAAAAAACTAGTTCGGTATATGAAGGGATACAAAGTTTTTTAAATAAAAAACGTGAAAAATATTTTCTTTTAATTTTGCATGAAAAGGGTCTAAAATATGTTTTAACGTTCATCATAAGAAGGACATATGTAGAATTCAACATACAAGGGTTTTCAAATGTGATTAAAAAATATATATATTTAAAGAATATTTTCTAAAATCATATTTTAGGCAAAATCCACAATTTAACTAGTTCGGCATATGAAGGGATATAATTATTTTTATAACAAACTTGAAAAATATTTTTATACATTTTGCATGAAAAGGGTCTAAAATATTTTTTTAACGTTCAGCACTAGAAGGACATATGTAGAATTCAACATACAAGTGTTTTCAAATGTGATAAAAAAAAAAATTCAATGAATATTTTCTAAAATCATGTTTTAGGCAAAATCCACAAAAAAACTAGTTCGGCATATGAAGGGATACAATTTTTTTTTATAACAAACGTGAAAAATATTTTTATACATTTTGCATGAAAAGGGTCTAAAATATTTTTTTACGTTCAGCACTAGAAGGACAGACGTAGAATACAATTTAGAAGGGTTTTCAAATGTGATTTAAAAAAAAAGCTTTTTTCAGTGAATATTGTCTAAAATCATGTTTT
Source organism: Coregonus clupeaformis (assembly GCF_020615455.1). NCBI lineage: Eukaryota > Metazoa > Chordata > Actinopteri > Salmoniformes > Salmonidae > Coregonus > Coregonus clupeaformis. The sequence goes on from NW_025534064.1 coordinate 58,154, forward strand.
AGGCAAAATCCATAATTCAACTAGTTCGGCATAGGAAGGGATACAATTTTTTTATAACAAACGTGAAAAATATTTTTATACATTTTGCATGAAAAGGTTCTAAAATATTTTTTTAACGTTCAGCACTAGAAGGACATATGTAGAATTCAACATACAAGGGTTTTCAAATGTGATATAAAAAAAAATTCAATGAATATTGTCTAAAATCATGTTTTAGGCAAAATCCACAATGCAACTAGTTCGGCATATGAAGGGATACAATTGTTTTTATAACAAATGTGAAAAATATTTTTATACATTTTGCATGAAAAGGGTCTAAAATATGTTTTAACGTTCAGCACTAGAAGGACATATGAAGAATATAACATACAAGGGTTTTCAAATGTGATTAAAAAAAAAAAATTCAATGAATATTGTCTAAAATCATGTTTTAGGCAAAATCCACAATGCAACTAGTTTGGCATATGAAGGGATACAATTGTTTTTATAACAAACGTGAATAATATTTTTTATACATTTTGCATGAAAAGGGTCTAATATATATTTTTTTACGTTCAGCACTAGAAGGACAGATGTAGAATACAATTTAGAAGGGTTTTCAAATGTGATTTAAAAAAAACTTTTTTCAATGAATATTGTCTAAAATCATGTTTTAGGCAAAATCCACAATGCAACTAGTTCGGCATATGAAGGGATACAATTGTTTTTATAACAAATGTGAAAAATATTTTTATACATTTTGCATGAAAAGGGTCTAAAATATGTTTTAACGTTCAGCACTAGAAGGACATATGTAGAATTCAACATACAAGTGTTTTCAAATGTGATAAAAAAAAAATTCAATGAATATTTTCTAAAATCATGTTTTAGGCAAAATCCACAAAAAAACTAGTTCGGCATATGAAGGGATACAATTTTTTTTATAACAAACGTGAAAAATATTTTTTATACATTTTGCATGAAAAGGGTCTAAAATATTTTTTTTACGTTAGCATTAGAAGGACATATGTAGATTTCAACATACAAGGGTTTTCAAATGTGATAAAAAAAAATAAAAAATCAATGAATATTGTCTAAAATCATGTTTTAGGCAAAATCCACAATGCAACTAGTTCAGCATATGAAGGGATAATTTTTTTAAAATAACAAACGTGAAAAATATTTGTATACATTCTGCATGAAAAGGGTCTAAAATATTTTTTTTACGTTCAGCACTAGAAGGACAGACGTAGAATACAATTTAGAAGGGTTTTCAAATGTGATTTAAAAAAAACTTTTTTCAATGAATATTGTCTAAAATCATGTTTTAGGCAAAATCCATAATTCAACTAGTTCGGCATAGGAAGGGATACAATTTTTTTTATAACAAACGTGAAAAATATTTTTATACATTTTGCATGAAAAGGTTCTAAAATATTTTTTTAACGTTCAGCACTAGAAGGACATATGTAGAATTCAACATACAAGGGTTTTCAAATGTGATAAAAAAAAAATTCAATGAATATTGTCTAAAATCATGTTTTAGGCAAAATCCACAATGCAACTAGTTCGGCATATGAAGGGATACAATTGTTTTTATAACAAATGTGAAAAATATTTTTATACATTTTGCATGAAAAGGGTCTAAAATATGTTTTAACGTTCAGCACTAGAAGGACATATGAAGAATATAACATACAAGGGTTTTCAAATGTGATTAAAAAAAAAAATTCAATGAATATTGTCTAAAATCATGTTTTAGGCAAAATCCACAATGCAACTAGTTTGGCATATGAAGGGATACAATTGTTTTTATAACAAACGTGAATAATATTTTTTATACATTTTGCATGAAAAGGGTCTAATATATATTTTTTTACGTTCAGCACTAGAAGGACAGATGTAGAATACAATTTAGAAGGGTTTTCAAATGTGATTTTAAAAAAAACTTTTTTCAATGAATATTGTCTAAAATCATGTTTTAGGCAAAATCCATAATTCAACTAGTTCGGCATAGGAAGGGATACAATTTTTTTTATAACAAACGTGAAAAATATTTTTATACATTTTGCATGAAAAGGTTCTAAAATATTTTTTTAACGTTCAGCACTAGAAGGACATATGTAGAATTCAACATACAAGGGTTTTCAAATGTGATAAAAAAAAAATTTTCAATGAATATTGTCTAAAATCATGTTTTAGGCAAAATCCACAATGCAACTAGTTCGGCATATGAAGGGATACAATTGTTTTTATAACAAATGTGAAAAAATATTTTTATACATTTTGCATGAAAAGGGTCTAAAATATGTTTTAACGTTCAGCACTAGAAGGACATATGAAGAATATAACATACAAGGGTTTTCAAATGTGATTAAAAAAAAAAATTCAATGAATATTGTCTAAAATCATGTTTTAGGCAAAATCCACAATGCAACTAGTTTGGCATATGAAGGGATACAATTGTTTTTTATAACAAACGTGAATAATTTTTTTATACATTTTGCATGAAAAGGGTCTAATATATTTTTTTTTACATTCAGCACTAGAAGGACAGATGTAGAATACAATTTAGAAGGGTTTTCAAATGTGATTTTTTAAAAAGCTTTTTTCAATGAATATTGTCTAAAATCATGTTTTAGGCAAAATCCACAAAAAAACTAGTTCGGCATATGAAGGGATACAAAGTTTTTTTATAAAAAACGTGAAAATATTTTTTATAAATTTTGCATGAAAAGGGTCTAACATTATTTTTAACATTCATCACTAGAAGGACAGACGAGAATACAATTTAGAAGGGTTTTCAAATGTGATTTAAAAAAGCTTTTTCAATGAATATTGTCTAAAATCATGTTTTAGGCAAAATCCATAATGCAACTAGTTCGGCATAGAAAGGGATACAATTTTTTTTATAACAAACCTGAAAAATATTTTTATACATTTTGCATGAAAAGGTTCTAAAATATTTTTGTAACGTTCAGCACTAGAAGGACAAATGCAGAATTCAACTTACAAGGGTTTTCAAATGTGATTTTAAAAAATAATTCAATGAATATTTTCTAATATCATGTTTTAGGCAAAATCCACAATGCAACTAGTTCAGCATATGAAGGGATACAATTTTTTTATAACAAAGGTGAAAATTTTTTAAACATTTTGCATGAAAAGGGTCTAAAATATTTTTTTACGTTCAGCACTAGAAGGACAGACGTAGAATACAATTTAGAAGGGTTTTCAAATGTGATTTAAAAAAAGCTTTTTCAATGAATATTGTCTAAAATCATGTTTTAGGCAAAATCCATAATGCAACTAGTTCGGCATAGGAAGGGATACAATTTTTTTTATAACAAACCTGAAAAAATATTTTTATACATTTTGCATGAAAAGGTTCTAAAATATTTTGTAACGTTCAGCACTAGAAGGACAAATGCAGAATTCAACTTACAAGGGTTTTTCAAATGTGATTTTAAAAAATAATTCAATGAATATTTTCTAATATCATGTTTTAGGCAAAATCCACAATGCAACTAGTTCAGCATATGAAGGGATACAATTTTTTTTATAACAAAGGTGAAAAAATTTTTTTAAACATTTTGCATGAAAAGGGTCTAAAATATTTTTTTACGTTCAGCACTAGAAGGACAGACGTAGAATACAATTTAGAAGGGTTTTCAAATGTGATTTAAAAAAAGCTTTTTTCAATGAATATTGTCTAAAATCATGTTTTAGGCAAAATCCATAATGCAACTAGTTCGGCATAGGAAGGGATACAATTTTTTTATAACAAACCTGAAAAATATTTTTATACATTTTGCATGAAAAAGGTTCTAAAATATTTTTTTAACGTTCAGCACTAGAAGGACAAATGTAGAATTCAACTTACAAGGGTTTTCAAATGTGATTTAAAAAAATAATTCAATGAATATTGTCTAAAATCATGTTTTAGGCAAAATCCACAATGCAACTAGTTTGGCATATGAAGGGATACAATTGTTTTTATAACAAACGTGAATAATTTTTTTTATACATTTTGCATGAAAAGGGTCTAATATATATTTTTTTACGTTCAGCACTAGAAGGACAGATGTAGAATACAATTTAGAAGGGTTTTCAAATGTGATTTAAAAAAAAGCTTTTTTCAATGAATATTTTCTAAAATCATGTTTTAGGCAAAATCCACAAAAAAAACTAGTTCGGCATATGAAGGGATACAACGTTTTTTAAATAAAAAATGTGAAAAATATTTTTTATACATTTTGCATGAAAAGGGTCTAAAATATTTTTTTACGTTCAGCACTAGAAAGACAGGCGTAAAATACAATTTAGAAGGTTTTCAAATGTGATTTTTTAAAAGCTTTTTTCAATGAACATTGTCTAAAATCATGTTTTAGGCAAAATCCACAATGCAACTAGTTCGGCATATGAAGGGATACAATTTTTTTATAACAAACTTGAAAATATTTTTTATACATTTTGCATGAAAAGGGTCTAAAATATTTTTTTTACGTTCAGCACTAGAAGGACAGACGTAGAATACAATTTAGAAGGGTTTTCAAATGTGATTTAATTAAAAAGCTTTTTTCAATGAATATTGTCTAAAATCATGTTTTAGGCAAAATCCATAATGCAACTAGTTCGGCATAGGAAGGGATACAATTTTTTTTATAACAAACGTGAAAAATATTTTTATACATTTTGCATGAAAAGGTTCTAAAATATTTTTGTAACGTTCAGCACTAGAAGGACATGTAGAATTCAACATACAAGGGTTTTCAAATGTGATTAAAAAAATAAATTCAATGAATATTGTCTAAAATCATGTTTTAGGCAAAATCCACAATGCAACTAGTTCGGCATATGAAGGGATACAATTTTTTTTATAACAAACGTGAATAATATTTTTTATACATTTTGCATGAAAAGGGTCTAATATATTTTTTTTACGTTCAGCACTAGAAGGACAGATGTAGAATACAATTTAGAAGGGTTTTCAAATGTGATTTTTTAAAAAGCTTTTTTCAATGAATATTGTCTAAAATCATGTTTTAGGCAAAATCCACAAAAAAACTAGTTCGGCATATGAAGGGATACAAAGTTTTTTTATAAAAAACGTGAAAAATATTTTTATAAATTTTGCATGAAAAGGGTCTAACATTATTTTTAACATTCATCACTAGAAGGACAGACGTAGAATACAATTTAGAAGGGTTTTCAAATGTGATTTAAAAAAAAGCTTTTTCAATGAATATTGTCTAAAATCATGTTTTAGGCAAAATCCATAATGCAACTAGTTCGGCATAGAAAGGGATACAATTTTTTTATAACAAACCTGAAAAATATTTTTATACATTTTGCATGAAAAGGTTCTAAAATATTTTTGTAACGTTCAGCACTAGAAGGACAAATGCAGAATTCAACTTACAAGGGTTTTCAAATGTGATTTTAAAAAATAATTCAATGAATATTTTCTAATATCATGTTTTAGGCAAAATCCACAATGCAACTAGTTCAGCATATGAAGGGATACAATTTTTTTATAACAAAGGTGAAATTTTTTTTAAACATTTTGCATGAAAAAGGGTCTAAAATATTTTTTACGTTCAGCACTAGAAGGACAGACGTAGAATACAATTTAGAAGGGTTTTCAAATGTGATTTAAAAAAGCTTTTTTCAATGAATATTGTCTAAAATCATGTTTTAGGCAAAATCCATAATGCAACTAGTTCGGCATAGGAAGGGATACAATTTTTTTATAACAAACCTGAAAAATATTTTTATACATTTTGCATGAAAAGGTTCTAAAATATTTTTTTAACGTTCAGCACTAGAAGGACAAATGTAGAATTCAACTTACAAGGGTTTTCAAATGTGATTTAAAAAATAATTCAATGAATATTGTCTAAAATCATGTTTTAGGCAAAATCCACAATGCAACTAGTTCGGCATATGAAGGGATACAATTGTTTTTATAACAAACGTGAAAAATATTTTTATACATTTTGCATGAAAAGGGTCTAAAAAATTTTTAACGTTCAGCACTAGAAGGACGTATGAAGAATATAACATACAAGGGTTTTCAAATGTGATTTTAAAAAAAATAATTCTATGAATATTTTCTAAAATCATGTTTTAGGCAAAATCCACAATGCAACTAGTTCGGCATATGAAGGGATACAATTTTTTTTATAACAAACGTGAATAATATTTTTTATACATTTTGCATGAAAAGGGTCTAATATATTTTTTTTACGTTCAGCACTAGAAGGACAGATGTAGAATACAATTTAGAAGGGTTTTCAAATGTGATTTTTTAAAAGCTTTTTTCAATGAATATTGTCTAAAATCATGTTTTAGGCAAAATCCACAAAAAAACTAGTTCGGCATATGAAGGGATACAAAGTTTTTTTTTAAACGTGAAAAATATTTTTATAAATTTTGCATGAAAAGGGTCTAACATATTTTTAACATTCATCACTAGAAGGACAGACGTAGAATACAATTTAGAAGGGTTTTCAAATGTGATTTAAAAAAAAGCTTTTTCAATGAATATTTTCTAAAATCATGTTTTAGGCAAAATCCACAAAAAAACTAGTTCGGCATATGAAGGGATACAACGTTTTTTAAATAAAATGTGAAAAATATTTTTATACATTTTGCATGAAAAGGGTCTAAAATATTTTTTTTACGTTCAGCACTAGAAGGACAGGCGTAGAATACAATTTAGAAGGGTTTTCAAATGTGATTTGAAAAAAAGCTTTTTTCAATGAATATTTTCTAAAATCATGTTTTAGGCAAAATCCACAAAAAAACTAGTTCGGTATATGAAGGGATACAAAGTTTTTTAAATAAAAAACGTGAAAAATATTTTCTTTTAATTTTGCATGAAAAGGGTCTAAAATATGTTTTAACGTTCATCATAAGAAGGACATATGTAGAATTCAACATACAAGGGTTTTCAAATGTGATTAAAAAATATATATATTTAAAGAATATTTTCTAAAATCATATTTTAGGCAAAATCCACAATTTAACTAGTTCGGCATATGAAGGGATATAATTATTTTTATAACAAACTTGAAAATTTTTTTATACATTTTGCATGAAAAGGGTCTAAAATATTTTTTTAACGTTCAGCACTAGAAGGACATATGTAGAATTCAACATACAAGTGTTTTCAAATGTGATAAAAAAAAAAATTCAATGAATATTTTCTAAAATCATGTTTTAGGCAAAATCCACAAAAAACTAGTTCGGCATATGAAGGGATACAATTTTTTTATAACAAACGTGAAAAATATTTTTTATACATTTTGCATGAAAAGGGTCTAAAATATTTTTTTTACGTTCAGCACTAGAAGGACAGACGTAGAATACAATTTAGAAGGGTTTTCAAATGTGATTTAAAAAAAAGCTTTTTTCAATGAATATTGTCTAAAATCATGTTTTAGGCAAAATCCATAATTCAACTAGTTCGGCATAGGAAGGGATACAATTTTTTTATAACAAACGTGAAAAATATTTTTATACATTTTGCATGAAAAGGTTCTAAAATATTTTTTTAACGTTCAGCACTAGAAGGACATATGTAGAATTCAACATACAAGGGTTTTCAAATGTGATAAAAAAAAATTCAATGAATATTGTCTAAAATCATGTTTTAGGCAAAATCCACAATGCAACTAGTTCGGCATATGAAGGGATACAATTGTTTTTATAACAAATGTGAAAAATATTTTTATACATTTTGCATGAAAAGAGTCTAAAATATGTTTTAACGTTCAGCACTAGAAGGACATATGAAGAATATAACATACAAGGGTTTTCAAATGTGATTAAAAAAATAAATTCAATGAATATTGTCTAAAATCATGTTTTAGGCAAAATCCACAATGCAACTAGTTCGGCATATGAAGGGATACAATTTTTTTTATAACAAACGTGAATAATATTTTTTATACATTTTGCATGAAAAGGGTCTAATATATTTTTTTTACATTCAGCACTAGAAGGACAGATGTAGAATACAATTTAGAAGGGTTTTCAAATGTGATTTTTTAAAAAGCTTTTTTCAATGAATGTTGTCTAAAATCATGTTTTAGGCAAAATCCACAAATAAACTAGTTCGGCATATGAAGGGATACAAAGTTTTTTTATAAAAAAACGTGAAAAATATTTTTATACATTTTGCATGAAAAGGGTCTAACATTATTTTTAACATTCATCACTAGAAGGACAGACGTAGAATACAATTTAGAAGGGTTTTCAAATGTGATTTAAAAAAAAGCTTTTTCAATGAATATTGTCTAAAATCATGTTTTAGGCAAAATCCATAATGCAACTAGTTCGGCATAGAAAGGGATACAATTTTTTTTATAACAAACCTGAAAAATATTTTTATACATTTTGCATGAAAAGGTTCTAAAATATTTTTGTAACGTTCAGCACTAGAAGGACAAATGCAGAATTCAACTTACAAGGGTTTTCAAATGTGATTTTAAAAAAATAATTCAATGAATATTTTCTAATATCATGTTTTAGGCAAAATCCACAATGCAACTAGTTCAGCATATGAAGGGATACAATTTTTTTTATAACAAAGGTGAAAATTTTTTTTAAACATTTTGCATGAAAAGGGTCTAAAATATTTTTTTACGTTCAGCACTAGAAGGACAGACGTAGAATACAATTTAGAAGGGTTTTCAAATGTGATTTAAAAAAAAGCTTTTTTCAATGAATATTGTCTAAAATCATGTTTTAGGCAAAATCCATAATGCAACTAGTTCGGCATAGGAAGGGATACAATTTTTTTTATAACAAACCTGAAAAATATTTTTATACATTTTGCATGAAAAGGTTCTAAAATATTTTTTTAACGTTCAGCACTAGAAGGACAAATGTAGAATTCAACTTACAAGGGTTTTCAAATGTGATTTAAAAAAATAATTCAATGAATATTGTCTAAAATCATGTTTTAGGCAAAATCCACAATGCAACTAGTTCGGCATATGAAGGGATACAATTGTTTTTATAACAAACGTGAAAAATATTTTTATACATTTTGCATGAAAAGGGTCTAAAAATTTTTTAACGTTCAGCACTAGAAGGACGTATGAAGAATATAACATACAAGGGTTTTCAAATGTGATTTTAAAAAAATAATTCTATGAATATTTTCTAAAATCATGTTTTAGGCAAAATCCACAATGCAACTAGTTCGGCATATGAAGGGATACAATTTTTTTTTATAACAAACGTGAATAATATTTTTTATACATTTTGCATGAAAAGGGTCTAATATATTTTTTTACGTTCAGCACTAGAAGGACAGACGTAGAATACAATTTAGAAGGGTTTTCAAATGTGATTTTTTTAAAAGCTTTTTTCAATTAATATTGTATATAATCATGTTTTAGGCAAAATCCACAAAAAAACTAGTTCGGCATATGAAGGGATACAAATTTTTTTATAACAAACGTGAAAACTATTTTTTATACATTTTGCATGAAAAGGGTCTAACATATTTTTTAACATTCATCACTAGAAGGACAGACGTAGAATACAATTTAGAAGGGTTTTCAAATGTGATTTAAAAAAAAGCTTTTTTCAATGAATATTTTCTAAAATCATGTTTTAGGCAAAATCCACAAAAAAACTAGTTCGGCATATGAAGGGATACAACGTTTTTTAAATAAAATGTGAAAAATATTTTTATACATTTTGCATGAAAAGGGTCTAAAATATTTTTTTACGTTCAGCACTAGAAGGACAGGCGTAGAATACAATTTAGAAGGGTGTTCAAATGTGATTTGAAAAAAAAGCTTTTTCAATGAATATTTTCTAAAATCATGTTTTAGGCAAAATCCACAAAAAAACTAGTTCGGTATATGAAGGGATACAAAGTTTTTTAAATAAAAAACGTGAAAAATATTTTCTTTTAATTTTGCATGAAAAGGGTCTAAAATATGTTTTAACGTTCATCATAAGAAGGACATATGTAGAATTCAACATACAAGGGTTTTCAAATGTGATTAAAAAATATATATATTTAAAGAATATTTTCTAAAATCATATTTTAGGCAAAATCCACAATTTAACTAGTTCGGCATATGAAGGGATATAATTATTTTTATAACAAACTTGAAAAAAATTTTTTATACATTTTGCATGAAAAGGGTCTAAAATATTTTTTTAACGTTCAGCACTAGAAGGACATATGTAGAATTCAACATACAAGTGTTTTCAAATGTGATAAAAAAAAAAAAATTCAATGAATATTTTCTAAAATCATGTTTTAGGCAAAATCCACAAAAAAACTAGTTCGGCATATGAAGGGATACAATTTTTTTTATAACAAACGTGAAAAATATTTTTTATACATTTTGCATGAAAAGGGTCTAAAATATTTTTTTTACGTTCAGCACTAGAAGGACAGACGTAGAATACAATTTAGAAGGGTTTTCAAATGTGATTTAAAAAAAAACTTTTTTCAATGAATATTGTCTAAAATCATGTTTTAGGCAAAATCCATAATTCAACTAGTTCGGCATAGGAAGGGATACAATTTTTTTTATAACAAACGTGAAAAATATTTTTATACATTTTGCATGAAAAGGTTCTAAAATATTTTTTTAACGTTCAGCACTAGAAGGACATATGTAGAATTCAACATACAAGGGTTTTCAAATGTGATAAAAAAAAAAATTCAATGAATATTGTCTAAAATCATGTTTTAGGCAAAATCCACAATGCAACTAGTTCGGCATATGAAGGGATACAATTGTTTTTATAACAAATGTGAAAAATATTTTTATACATTTTGCATGAAAAGAGTCTAAAATATGTTTTAACGTTCAGCACTAGAAGGACATATGAAGAATATAACATACAAGGGTTTTCAAATGTGATAAAAAAAAAAAAATTCAATGAATATTGTCTAAAATCATGTTTTAGGCAAAATCCACAATGCAACTAGTTTGGCATATGAAGGGATACAATTGTTTTTATAACAAACGTGAATAATATTTTTTATACATTTTGCATGAAAAGGGTCTAATATATATTTTTTTACGTTCAGCACTAGAAGGACAGATGTAGAATACAATTTAGAAGGGTTTTCAAATGTGATTTAAAAAAAACTTTTTTCAATGAATATTGTCTAAAATCATGTTTTAGGCAAAATCCATAATTCAACTAGTTCGGCATAGGAAGGGATACAATTTTTTTATAACAAACGTGAAAAATATTTTTATACATTTTGCATGAAAAGGTTCTAAAATATTTTTTTAACGTTCAGCACTAGAAGGACATATGTAGAATTCAACATACAAGGGTTTTCAAATGTGATAAAAAAAAAATGTCAATGAATATTGTCTAAAATCATGTTTTAGGCAAAATCCACAATGCAACTAGTTCGGCATATGAAGGGATACAATTGTTTTTATAACAAATGTGAAAAATATTTTTATACATTTTGCATGAAAAGGGTCTAAAATATGTTTTAACGTTCAGCACTAGAAGGACATATGTAGAATTCAACATACAAGTGTTTTCAAATGTGATAAAAAAAAAAAAATTCAATGAATATTTTCTAAAATCATGTTTTAGGCAAAATCCACAAAAAAACTAGTTCGGCATATGAAGGGATACAATTTTTTTTATAACAAACGTGAAAAATATTTTTTATACATTTTGCATGAAAAGGGTCTAAAATATTTTTTTTACGTTAGCATTAGAAGGACATATGTAGATTTCAACATACAAGGGTTTTCAAATGTGATAAAAAAATAAAAAATCAATGAATATTGTCTAAAATCATGTTTTAGGCAAAATCCACAATGCAACTAGTTCAGCATATGAAGGGATAATTTTTTTTAAATAACAAACGTGAAAAATATTTGTATACATTCTGCATGAAAAGGGTCTAAAATATTTTTTTTACGTTCAGCACTAGAAGGACAGACGAGAATACAATTTAGAAGGGTTTTCAAATGTGATTTTTAAAAAAACTTTTTTCAATGAATATTGTCTAAAATCATGTTTTAGGCAAAATCCATAATTCAACTAGTTCGGCATAGGAAGGGATACAATTTTTTTATAACAAACGTGAAAAATATTTTTATACATTTTGCATGAAAAGGTTCTAAAATATTTTTTTAACGTTCAGCACTAGAAGGACATATGTAGAATTCAACATACAAGGGTTTTCAAATGTGATAAAAAAAAAAAATTCAATGAATATTGTCTAAAATCATGTTTTAGGCAAAATCCACAATGCAACTAGTTCGGCATATGAAGGGATACAATTGTTTTTATAACAAATGTGAAAAATATTTTTATACATTTTGCATGAAAAGGGTCTAAAATATGTTTTAACGTTCAGCACTAGAAGGACATATGAAGAATATAACATACAAGGGTTTTCAAATGTGATTAAAAAAAAAAATTCAATGAATATTGTCTAAAATCATGTTTTAGGCAAAATCCACAATGCAACTAGTTTGGCATATGAAGGGATACAATTGTTTTTATAACAAACGTGAATAATATTTTTATACATTTTGCATGAAAAGGGTCTAATATATATTTTTTTACGTTCAGCACTAGAAGGACAGATGTAGAATACAATTTAGAAGGGTTTTCAAATGTGATTTTAAAAAAACTTTTTCAATGAATATTGTCTAAAATCATGTTTTAGGCAAAATCCATAATTCAACTAGTTCGGCATAGGAAGGGATACAATTTTTTTATAACAAACGTGAAAAATATTTTTATACATTTTGCATGAAAAGGTTCTAAAATATTTTTTTAACGTTCAGCACTAGAAGGACATATGTAGAATTCAACATACAAGGGTTTTCAAATGTGATAAAAAAAAAAATTTCAATGAATATTGTCTAAAATCATGTTTTAGGCAAAATCCACAATGCAACTAGTTCGGCATATGAAGGGATACAATTGTTTTTATAACAAATGTGAAAAAATATTTTTATACATTTTGCATGAAAAGGGTCTAAAATATGTTTTAACGTTCAGCACTAGAAGGACATATGAAGAATATAACATACAAGGGTTTTCAAATGTGATTAAAAAAAAAAAAAAATTCAATGAATATTGTCTAAAATCATGTTTTAGGCAAAATCCACAATGCAACTAGTTTGGCATATGAAGGGATACAATTGTTTTTATAACAAACGTGAATAATTTTTTTATACATTTTGCATGAAAAAGGGTCTAATATATATTTTTTTACGTTCAGCACTAGAAGGACAGATGTAGAATACAATTTAGAAGGGTTTTCAAATGTGATTTAAAAAAAGCTTTTTTCAATGAATATTTTCTAAAATCATGTTTTAGGCAAAATCCACAAAAAAACTAGTTCGGCATATGAAGGGATACAACGTTTTTTAAATAAAAAAATGTGAAAAATATTTTTATACATTTTGCATGAAAAGGGTCTAAAATATTTTTTTACGTTCAGCACTAGAAAGACAGGCGTAAATACAATTTAGAAAGGTTTTCAAATGTGATTTTTTAAAAAGCTTTTTCAATGAACATTGTCTAAAATCATGTTTTAGGCAAAATCCACAATGCAACTAGTTCGGCATATGAAGGGATACAATTTTTTTTATAACAAACTTGAAAATATTTTTTATACATTTTGCATGAAAAGGGTCTAAAATATTTTTTTTACGTTCAGCACTAGAAGGACAGACGTAGAATACAATTTAGAAGGGTTTTCAAATGTGATTTAATTAAAAAGCTTTTTTCAATGAATATTGTCTAAAATCATGTTTTAGGCAAAATCCATAATGCAACTAGTTCGGCATAGGAAGGGATACAATTTTTTTTATAACAAACGTGAAAAATATTTTTATACATTTTGCATGAAAAGGTTCTAAAATATTTTTTTAACGTTCAGCACTAGAAGGACATGTAGAATTCAACATACAAGGGTTTTCAAATGTGATTAAAAAAAATAAATTCAATGAATATTGTCTAAAATCATGTTTTAGGCAAAATCCACAATGCAACTAGTTCGGCATATGAAGGGATACAATTTTTTTTATAACAAACGTGAATAATATTTTTTATACATTTTGCATGAAAAGGGTCTAACATTATTTTTAACATTCATCACTAGAAGGACAGACGTAGAATACAATTTAGAAGGGTTTTCAAATGTGATTTTAAAAAAAGCTTTTTTCAATGAATATTTTCTAAAATCATGTTTTAGGCAAAATCCACAAAAAAACTAGTTCGGCATATGAAGGGATACAACGTTTTTTAAATAAAAATGTGAAAAAATATTTTTATACATTTTGCATGAAAAGGGTCTAAAATATTTTTTTACGTTCAGCACTAGAAGGACAGGCGTAGAATACAATTTAGAAGGGTTTTCAAATGTGATTTTTTAAAAGCTTTTTTCAATGAATATTGTCTAAAATCATGTTTTAGGCAAAATCCACAATGCAACTAGTTCGGCATATGAAGGGATACAATTTTTTTATAACAAACGTGAAAATATTTTTTATACATTTTGCATGAAAAGGGTCTAAAATATTTTTTTTACGTTCAGCACTAGAAGGACAGACGTAGAATACAATTTAGAAGGGTTTTCAAATGTGATTTAATTAAAAAGCTTTTTTCAATGAATATTGTCTAAAATCATGTTTTTTTGCAAAATCCATAATGCAACTAGTTCGGCATAGGAAGGGATACAATTTTTTTTATAACAAACGTGAAAAATATTTTTATACATTTTGCATGAAAAGGTTCTAAAATATTTTTTTAACGTTCAGCACTAGAAGGACATGTAGAATTCAACATACAAGGGTTTTCAAATGTGATAAAAAAATTAATTCAATGAATATTGTCTAAAATCATGTTTTAGGCAAAATCCACAATGCAACTAGTTCGGCATATGAAGGGATACAATTGTTTTATAACAAACGTGAAATATATTTTTATACATTTTGCATGAAAAAGGGTCTAAAATATGTTTTAACGTTCAGCACTAGAAGGACGTATGAAGAATATAACATACAAGGGTTTTCAAATGTGATTTAAAAAAAAATAATTCTATGAATATTTTCTAAAATCATGTTTTAGGCAAAATCCAAAATGCAACTAGTTCGGCATATGAAGGGATTACATTTTTTTTATAACAAACGTGAATAATATTTTTTATACATTTTGCATGAAAAGGGTCTAATATATTTTTTTTACGTTCAGCACTAGAAGGACAGATGTAGAATACAATTTAGAAGGGTTTTCAAAAGTGATTTTTTAAAAAGCTTTTTTCAATGAATATTGTCTAAAATCATGTTTTAGGCAAAATCCACCAAAAAACTAGTTCGGCATATGAAGGGATACAAAGTTTTTTTATAACAAACGTGAAAAATATTTTTTATACATTTTGCATGAAAAGGGTCTAAAATATGTTTTAACGTTCAGCACTAGAAGGACATATGAAGAATATAACATACAAGGGTTTTCAAATGTGATTAAAAAAAAAAAAATTCAATGAATATTGTCTAAAATCATGTTTTAGGCAAAATCCACAATGCAACTAGTTTGGCATATGAAGGGATACAATTGTTTTTATAACAAACGTGAATAATATTTTTTATACATTTTGCATGAAAAGGGTCTAATATATATTTTTTTACGTTCAGCACTAGAAGGACAGATGTAGAATACAATTTAGAAGGGTTTTCAAATGTGATTTTAAAAAAACTTTTTCAATGAATATTGTCTAAAATCATGTTTTAGGCAAAATCCATAATTCAACTAGTTCGGCATAGGAAGGGATACAATTTTTTTTATAACAAACGTGAAAAATATTTTTATACATTTTGCATGAAAAGGTTCTAAAATATTTTTTTAACGTTCAGCACTAGAAGGACATATGTAGAATTCAACATACAAGGGTTTTCAAATGTGATAAAAAAAAAAATGTCAATGAATATTGTCTAAAATCATGTTTTAGGCAAAATCCACAATGCAACTAGTTCGGCATATGAAGGGATACAATTGTTTTTATAACAAATGTGAAAAATATTTTTATACATTTTGCATGAAAAGGGTCTAAAATATGTTTTAACGTTCAGCACTAGAAGGACATATGAAGAATATAACATACAAGGGTTTTCAAATGCGATTAAAAAAAAAAAATTCAATGAATATTGTCTAAAATCATGTTTTAGGCAAAATCCACAATGCAACTAGTTTGGCATATGAAGGGATACAATTGTTTTTATAACAAACGTGAATAATTTTTTTATACATTTTGCATGAAAAGGGTCTAATATATATTTTTTACGTTCAGCACTAGAAGGACAGATGTAGAATACAATTTAGAAGGGTTTTCAAATGTGATTTTAAAAAAAGCTTTTTTCAATGAATATTTTCTAAAATCATGTTTTAGGCAAAATCCACAAAAAAACTAGTTCGGCATATGAAGGGATACAACGTTTTTTAAATAAAAAATGTGAAAAATATTTTTTATACATTTTGCATGAAAAGGGGTCTAAAATATTTTTTTACGTTCAGCACTAGAAAGACAGGCGTAAAATACAATTTAGAAAGGTTTTCAAATGTGATTTTTAAAAGCTTTTTCAATGAACATTGTCTAAAATCATGTTTTAGGCAAAATCCACAATGCAACTAGTTCGGCATATGAAGGGATACAATTTTTTTTTATAACAAACTTGAAAATATTTTTTATACATTTTGCATGAAAAGGGTCTAAAATATTTTTTTTACGTTCAGCACTAGAAGGACAGACGTAGAATACAATTTAGAAGGGTTTTCAAATGTGATTTAATTAAAAAGCTTTTTTCAATGAATATTGTCTAAAATCATGTTTTAGGCAAAATCCATAATGCAACTAGTTCGGCATAGGAAGGGATACAATTTTTTTTATAACAAACGTGAAAAATATTTTTATACATTTTGCATGAAAAGGTTCTAAAATATTTTTTTAACGTTCAGCACTAGAAGGACATGTAGAATTCAACATACAAGGGTTTTCAAATGTGATTAAAAAAAATTAATTCAATGAATATTGTCTAAAATCATGTTTTAGGCAAAATCCACAATGCAACTAGTTCGGCATATGAAGGGATACAATTGTTTTTATAACAAATGTGAAAAATATTTTTATACATTTTGCATGAAAAGGGTCTAAAATATGTTTTAACGTTCAGCACTAGAAGGACATATGAAGAATATAACATACAAGGGTTTCAAATGTGATTAAAAAAAAATTTCAATGAATATTGTCTAAAATCATGTTTTAGGCAAAATCCACAATGCAACTAGTTTGGCATATGAAGGGATACAATTGTTTTTATAACAAACGTGAATAATATTTTTATACATTTTGCATGAAAAGGGTCTAATATATATTTTTTACGTTCAGCACTAGAAGGACAGATGTAGAATACAATTTAGAAGGGTTTTCAAATGTGATTTTAAAAAACTTTTTTCAATGAATATTGTCTAAAATCATGTTTTAGGCAAAATCCATAATTCAACTAGTTCGGCATAGGAAGGGATACAATTTTTTTATAACAAACGTGAAAAATATTTTTATACATTTTGCATGAAAAGGTTCTAAAAATATTTTTTAACGTTCAGCACTAGAAGGACATATGTAGAATTCAACATACAAGGGTTTTCAAATGTGATAAAAAAAAATGTCAATGAATATTGTCTAAAATCATGTTTTAGGCAAAATCCACAATGCAACTAGTTCGGCATATGAAGGGATACAATTGTTTTTATAACAAATGTGAAAAATATTTTTATACATTTTGCATGAAAAGGGTCTAAAATATGTTTTAACGTTCAGCACTAGAAGGACATATGAAGAATATAACATACAAGGGTTTTCAAATGTGATTAAAAAAAAAAATTCAATGAATATTGTCTAAAATCATGTTTTAGGCAAAATCCACAATGCAACTAGTTTGGCATATGAAGGGATACAATTGTTTTTATAACAAACGTGAATAATTTTTTTATACATTTTGCATGAAAAGGGTCTAATATATATTTTTTACGTTCAGCACTAGAAGGACAGATGTAGAATACAATTTAGAAGGGTTTTCAAATGTGATTTAAAAAAAAGCTTTTTTCAATGAATATTTTCTAAAATCATGTTTTAGGCAAAATCCACAAAAAAACAAGTTCGGCATATGAAGGGATACAACGTTTTTTAAATAAAAAATGTGAAAAATATTTTTTATACATTTTGCATGAAAAGGGTCTAAAATATTTTTTTTACGTTCAGCACTAGAAAGACAGGCGTAAAATACAATTTAGAAAGGTTTTCAAATGTGATTTTTTAAAAAGCTTTTTTCAATGAACATTGTCTAAAATCATGTTTTAGGCAAAATCCACAATGCAACTAGTTCGGCATATGAAGGGATACAATTTTTTTTATAACAAACTTGAAAATATTTTTTATACATTTTGCATGAAAAAGGGTCTAAAATATTTTTTTTACGTTCAGCACTAGAAGGACAGACGTAGAATACAATTTAGAAGGGTTTTCAAATGTGATTTAATTAAAAAGCTTTTTTCAATGAATATTGTCTAAAATCATGTTTTAGGCAAAATCCATAATGCAACTAGTTCGGCATAGGAAGGGATACAATTTTTTTTATAACAAACGTGAAAAATATTTTTATACATTTTGCATGAAAAGGTTCTAAAATATTTTTTTAACGTTCAGCACTAGAAGGACATGTAGAATTCAACATACAAGGGTTTTCAAATGTGATTAAAAAAAAGAAATTCAATGAATATTGTCTAAAATCATGTTTTAGGCAAAATCCACAATGCAACTAGTTCGGCATATGAAGGGATACAATTTTTTTTATAACAAACGTGAATAATATTTTTTATACATTTTGCATGAAAAGGGTCTAATATATTTTTTTTACGCTCAGCACTAGAAGGACAGATGTAGAATACAATTTAGAAGGGTTTTCAAATGTGATTTTTTAAAAGCTTTTTTCAATGAATATTGTCTAAAATCATGTTTTAGGCAAAATCCACAAAAAAACTAGTTCGGCATATGAAGGGATACAAAGTTTTTTATAAAAAACGTGAAAAATATTTTTTATAAATTTTGCATGAAAAGGGTCTAACATTATTTTTAACATTCATCACTAGAAGGACAGACGTAGAATACAATTTAGAAGGGTTTTCAAATGTGATTTTAAAAAAAGCTTTTTTCAATGAATATTTTCTAAAATCATGTTTTAGGCAAAATCCACAAAAAAACTAGTTCGGCATATGAAGGGATACAACGTTTTTTAAATAAAAAATGTGAAAAATATTTTTTATACATTTTGCATGAAAAGGGTCTAAAATAATTTTTTTACGTTCAGCACTAGAAGGACAGACGTAGAATACAATTTAGAAGGGTTTTCAAATGTGATTTAATTAAAAAGCTTTTTTCAATGAATATTGTCTAAAATCATGTTTTAGGCAAAATCCATAATGCAACTAGTTCGGCATAGGAAGGGATACAATTTTTTTTATAACAAACGTGAAAAATATTTTTATACATTTTGCATGAAAAGGTTCTAAAATATTTTTGTAACGTTCAGCACTAGAAGGACATGTAGAATTCAACATACAAGGGTTTTCAAATGTGATTAAAAAAAATAAATTCAATGAATATTGTCTAAAATCATGTTTTAGGCAAAATCCACAATGCAACTAGTTCGGCATATGAAGGGATACAATTTTTTTTATAACAAACGTGAATAATATTTTTTATACATTTTGCATGAAAAGGGTCTAATATATTTTTTTTACGTTCAGCACTAGAAGGACAGATGTAGAATACAATTTAGAAGGGTTTTCAAATGTGATTTTTTAAAAAGCTTTTTTCAATGAATATTGTCTAAAATCATGTTTTAGGCAAAATCCACAAAAAAACTAGTTCGGCATATGAAGGGATACAACGTTTTTAAATAAAAATGTGAAAATATTTTTATACATTTTGCATGAAAAGGGTCTAAAATATTTTTTTTTACGTTCAGCACTAGAAGGACAGGCGTAGAATACAATTTAGAAGGGTTTTCAAATGTGATTTTTTAAAAAGCTTTTTTCAATGAATATTGTCTAAAAATCATGTTTTAGGCAAAATCCACAATGCAACTAGTTCGGCATATGAAGGGATACAATTTTTTTATAACAAACGTGAAAATATTTTTTATACATTTTGCATGAAAAGGGTCTAAAATATTTTTTTACGTTCAGCACTAGAAGGACAGACGTAGAATACAATTTAGAAGGGTTTTCAAATGTGATTTAATTAAAAGCTTTTTTCAATGAATATTGTCTAAAATCATGTTTTTTTGCAAAATCCATAATGCAACTAGTTCGGCATAGGAAGGGGATACAATTTTTTTTATAACAAACGTGAAAAATATTTTTATACATTTTGCATGAAAAGGTTCTAAAATATTTTTTAACGTTCAGCACTAGAAGGACATGTAGAATTCAACATACAAGGGTTTTCAAATGTGATAAAAAAAATTAATTCAATGAATATTGTCTAAAATCATGTTTTAGGCAAAATCCACAATGCAACTAGTTCGGCATATGAAGGGATACAATTGTTTTTATAACAAACGTGAAATATATTTTTATACATTTTGCATGAAAAGGGTCTAAAATATGTTTTAACGTTCAGCACTAGAAGGACGTATGAAGAATATAACATACAAGGGTTTTCAAATGTGATTTAAAAAAAAAATAATTCTATGAATATTTTCTAAAATCATGTTTTAGGCAAAATCCAAAATGCAACTAGTTCGGCATATGAAGGGATTACATTTTTTTATAACAAACGTGAATAATATTTTTATACATTTTGCATGAAAAGGGTCTAATATATTTTTTTTACGTTCAGCACTAGAAGGACAGATGTAGAATACAATTTAGAAGGGTTTTCAAAAGTGATTTTTTAAAAAGCTTTTTTCAATGAATATTGTCTAAAATCATGTTTTAGGCAAAATCCACCAAAAAACTAGTTCGGCATATGAAGGGATACAAAGTTTTTTTATAACAAACGTGAAAAATATTTTTTATACATTTTGCATGAAAAGGGTCTAAAATATGTTTTAACGTTCAGCACTAGAAGGACATATGAAGAATATAACATACAAGGGTTTTCAAATGTGATTAAAAAAAAAAAAATTCAATGAATATTGTCTAAAATCATGTTTTAGGCAAAATCCACAATGCAACTAGTTTGGCATATGAAGGGATACAATTGTTTTTATAACAAACGTGAATAATATTTTTTATACATTTTGCATGAAAAGGGTCTAATATATATTTTTTTACGTTCAGCACTAGAAGGACAGATGTAGAATACAATTTAGAAGGGTTTTCAAATGTGATTTAAAAAAAAACTTTTTTCAATGAATATTGTCTAAAATCATGTTTTAGGCAAAATCCATAATTCAACTAGTTCGGCATAGGAAGGGATACAATTTTTTTTATAACAAACGTGAAAAATATTTTTATACATTTTGCATGAAAAGGTTCTAAAATATTTTTTTAACGTTCAGCACTAAAAGGACATATGTAGAATTCAACATACAAGGGTTTTCAAATGTGATAAAAAAAAATTTTCAATGAATATTGTCTAAAATCATGTTTTAGGCAAAATCCACAATGCAACTAGTTCGGCATATGAAGGGGATACAATTGTTTTTATAACAAATGTGAAAAATATTTTTATACATTTTGCATGAAAAGGGTCTAAAATATGTTTTAACGTTCAGCACTAGAAGGACATATGAAGAATATAACATACAAGGGTTTTCAAATGTGATAAAAAAAAAAAATTCAATGAATATTGTCTAAAATCATGTTTTAGGCAAAATCCACAATGCAACTAGTTTGGCATATGAAGGGATACAATTGTTTTTATAACAAACGTGAATAATTTTTATACATTTTGCATGAAAAGGGTCTAATATATATTTTTTACGTTCAGCACTAGAAGGACAGATGTAGAATACAATTTAGAAGGGTTTTCAAATGTGATTTAAAAAAGCTTTTTTCAATGAATATTTTCTAAAAATCATGTTTTAGGCAAAATCCACAAAAAAACAAGTTCGGCATATGAAGGGATACAACGTTTTTTAAATAAAAATGTGAAAAATATTTTTTATACATTTTGCATGAAAAGGGTCTAAAATATTTTTTTACGTTCAGCACTAGAAAGACAGGCGTAAAATACAATTTAGAAAGGTTTTCAAATGTGATTTTTTTAAAAAGCTTTTTTCAATGAACATTGTCTAAAATCATGTTTTAGGCAAAATCCACAATGCAACTAGTTCGGCATATGAAGGGATACAATTTTTTTTATAACAAACTTGAAAATATTTTTTATACATTTTGCATGAAAAGGGTCTAAAATATTTTTTTTACGTTCAGCACTAGAAGGACAGACGTAGAATACAATTTAGAAGGGTTTTCAAATGTGATTTAATTAAAAAGCTTTTTTCAATGAATATTGTCTAAAATCATGTTTTAGGCAAAATCCATAATGCAACTAGTTCGGCATAGGAAGGGATACAATTTTTTTATAACAAACGTGAAAAAATATTTTTATACATTTTGCATGAAAAGGTTCTAAAATATTTTTTAACGTTCAGCACTAGAAGGACATGTAGAATTCAACATACAAGGGTTTTCAAATGTGATTAAAAAAAGAAATTCAATGAATATTGTCTAAAATCATGTTTTAGGCAAAATCCACAATGCAACTAGTTCGGCATATGAAGGGATACAATTTTTTTATAACAAACGTGAATAATATTTTTTTATACATTTTGCATGAAAAGGGTCTAATAATTTTTTTTTACGTTCAGCACTAGAAGGACAGATGTAGAATACAATTTAGAAGGGTTTTCAAATGTGATTTTTTAAAAAGCTTTTTTCAATGAATATTGTCTAAAATCATGTTTTAGGCAAAATCCACAAAAAACTAGTTCGGCATATGAAGGGATACAAAGTTTTTTTATAAAAAACGTGAAAAATATTTTTTATAAATTTTGCATGAAAAGGGTCTAACATTATTTTTAACATTCATCACTAGAAGGACAGACGTAGAATACAATTTAGAAGGGTTTTCAAATGTGATTTTAAAAAAAGCTTTTTTCAATGAATATTTTCTAAAATCATGTTTTAGGCAAAATCCACAAAAAAACTAGTTCGGCATATGAAGGGATACAACGTTTTTTAAATAAAAAATGTGAAAAATATTTTTATACATTTTGCATGAAAAGGGTCTAAAATAATTTTTTTTCGTTCAGCACTAAGAAGGACAGACGTAGAATACAATTTAGAAGGGTTTTCAAATGTGATTTAATTAAAAGCTTTTTCAATGAATATTGTCTAAAATCATGTTTTAGGCAAAATCCATAATGCAACTAGTTCGGCATAGGAAGGGATACAATTTTTTTATAACAAACGTGAAAAATATTTTTATACATTTTGCATGAAAAGGTTCTAAAATATTTTTGTAACGTTCAGCACTAGAAGGACATGTAGAATTCAACATACAAGGGTTTTCAAATGTGATTAAAAAAATAAATTCAATGAATATTGTCTAAAATCATGTTTTAGGCAAAATCCACAATGCAACTAGTTCGGCATATGAAGGGATACAATTTTTTTTATAACAAACGTGAATAATATTTTTATACATTTTGCATGAAAAGGGTCTAATATATTTTTTTACGTTCAGCACTAGAAGGACAGATGTAGAATACAATTTAGAAGGGTTTTCAAATGTGATTTTTTAAAAAGCTTTTTCAATGAATATTGTCTAAAATCATGTTTTAGGCAAAATCCACAAAAAAACTAGTTCGGCATATGAAGGGATACAACGTTTTTAAATAAAAAATGTGAAAAAATTTTTTATACATTTGCATGAAAAGGGTCTAAAATATTTTTTTTACGTTCAGCACTAGAAGGACAGGCGTAGAATACAATTTAGAAGGGTTTTCAAATGTGATTTTTTAAAAAGCTTTTTTCAATGAATATTGTCTAAAATCATGTTTTAGGCAAAATCCACAATGCAACTAGTTCGGCATATGAAGGGATACAATTTTTTTTATAACAAACGTGAAAATATTTTTTATACATTTTGCATGAAAAGGGTCTAAAATATTTTTTTTACGTTCAGCACTAGAAGGACAGACGTAGAATACAATTTAGAAGGGTTTTCAAATGTGATTTAATTAAAAAGCTTTTTTCAATGAATATTGTCTAAAATCATGTTTTTTTGCAAAATCCATAATGCAACTAGTTCGGCATAGGAAGGGATACAATTTTTTTTATAACAAACGTGAAAAATATTTTTATACATTTTGCATGAAAAGGTTCTAAAATATTTTTTTAACGTTCAGCACTAGAAGGACATGTAGAATTCAACATACAAGGGTTTTCAAATGTGATAAAAAAAAATTAATTCAATGAATATTGTCTAAAATCATGTTTTAGGCAAAATCCACAATGCAACTAGTTCGGCATATGAAGGGATACAATTGTTTTTATAACAAACGTGAAATATATTTTTATACATTTTGCATGAAAAGGGTCTAAAATATGTTTTAACGTTCAGCACTAGAAGGACGTATGAAGAATATAACATACAAGGGTTTTCAAATGTGATTTAAAAAAAAATAATTCTATGAATATTTTCTAAAATCATGTTTTAGGCAAAATCCAAAATGCAACTAGTTCGGCATATGAAGGGATTACATTTTTTTTATAACAAACGTGAATAATATTTTTTATACATTTTGCATGAAAAGGGTCTAATATATTTTTTTTACGTTCAGCACTAGAAGGACAGATGTAGAATACAATTTAGAAGGGTTTTCAAAAGTGATTTTTTAAAAAGCTTTTTTCAATGAATATTGTCTAAAATCATGTTTTAGGTAAAATCCACCAAAAAACTAGTTCCGCATATGAAGGGATACAAAGTTTTTTTATAACAAACGTGAAAAATATTTTTTATACATTTTGCATGAAAAGGGTCTAAAATATGTTTTAACGTTCAGCACTAGAAGGACATATGAAGAATATAACATACAAGGGTTTTCAAATGTGATTAAAAAAAAAAATTCAATGAATATTGTCTAAAATCATGTTTTAGGCAAAATCCACAATGCAACTAGTTTGGCATATGAAGGGATACAATTGTTTTTATAACAAACGTGAATAATATTTTTTATACATTTTGCATGAAAAGGGTCTAATATATATTTTTTTACGTTCCAGCACTAGAAGGACAGATGTAGAATACAATTTAGAAGGGTTTTCAAATTGTGATTTAAAAAAAAACTTTTTTCAATGAATATTGTCTAAAATCATGTTTTAGGCAAAATCCATAATTCAACTAGTTCGGCATAGGAAGGGATACAATTTTATAATCAAGCGTGAAAAATATTTTTATACATTTTGCATGAAAAGGTTCTAAAAATATTTTTTTTAACGTTCAGCACTAAAAAGGACATATGTAGAATTCAACATACAAGGGTTTTCAAATGTGATAAAAAAAAATTTTCAATGAATATTGTCTAAAATCATGTTTTAGGCAAAATCCACAATGCAACTAGTTCGGCATATGAAGGGATACAATTGTTTTATAACAAATGTGAAAAATATTTTTATACATTTTGCATGAAAGGGTCTAAAATATGTTTTAACGTTCAGCACTAGAAGGACATATGAAGAATATAACATACAAGGGTTTTCAAATGTGATTAAAAAAAAAAAAATTCAATGAATATTGTCTAAAATCATGTTTTAGGCAAAATCCACAATAGCAACTAGTTTGGCATATGAAGGGATACAATTGTTTTTATAACAAACGTGAATAATTTTTTTTATACATTTTGCATGAAAAGGGTCTAATATATATTTTTTACGTTCAGCACTAGAAGGACAGATGTAGAATACAATTTAGAAGGGTTTTCAAATGTGATTTAAAAAAAGCTTTTTCAATGAATATTTTCTAAAATCATGTTTTAGGCAAAATCTACAAAAAAACTAGTTTTGTTTGCGGCATATGAAGGGATACAACGTTTTTTTAAATAAAAATGTGAAAAATATTTTTATACATTTTGCATGAAAAGGGTCTAAAATATTTTTTTTTACGTTCAGCACTAGAAAGACAGGCGTAAAATACAATTTAGAAAGGTTTTCAAAGTGATTTTTTAAAAGCTTTTTTCAATGAACATTGTCTAAAATCATGTTTTAGGCAAAATCCACAATGCAACTAGTTCGGCATATGAAGGGATACAATTTTTTTATAACAAACTTGAAAATATTTTTTATACATTTTGCATGAAAAGGGTCTAAAATATTTTTTTACGTTTCAGCACTAGAAGGACAGACGTAGAATACAATTTAGAAGGGTTTTCAAATGTGATTTAATTAAAAAGCTTTTTTCAATGAATATTGTCTAAAATCATGTTTTAGGCAAAATCCATAATGCAACTAGTTCGGCATAGGAAGGGATACAATTTTTTTATAACAAACGTGAAAAATATTTTTATACATTTTGCATGAAAAGGTTCTAAAATATTTTTTTAACGTTCAAGCACTAGAAGGACATGTAGAATTCAACATACAAGGGTTTTCAAATGTGATTAAAAAAATAAATTCAATGAATATTGTCTAAAATCATGTTTTTAAGCAAAATCCACAATGCAACTAGTTCGGCATATGAAGGGATACAATTTTTTTTATAACAAACGTGAATAATATTTTTATACATTTTGCATGAAAAGGGTCTAATATATTTTTTTTTACGTCCAGCACTAGAAGGACAGATGTGAGAATACAATTTAGAAGGGTTTTCAAATGTGATTTTTTAAAAAGCTTTTCAATGAATATTGTCTAAAATCATGTTTTAGGCAAAATCCACAAAAAAACTAGATTCGGCATATGAAGGATACAAAGTTTTTTTATAAAAAACGTGAAAAATATTTTTTATAAATTTTGCATGAAAAGGGTCTAACATTATTTTAACATTCATCACTAGAAGGACAGACGTAGAATACAATTTAGAAGGGTTTTCAAATTGATTTTTAAAAAAGCTTTTTTTCAATGAATATTTTCTAAAATCATGTTTTAGGCAAAATCCACAAAAAAACTAGTTCGGCATATGAAGGGATACAACGTTTTTTTAAAAAAATGTGAAAAATATTTTTATACATTTTGCATGAAAAAGGGGTCTAAAATATTTTTTTTACGTTCAGCACTAGAAGGACAGGCGTAGAATACAATTTAGAAGGGTTTTCAAATGTGATTTTTAAAAAGCTTTTTTCAATGAATATTGTCTAAAATCATGTTTTAGGCAAAATCCACAATGCAACTAGTTCGGCATATGAAGGGATACAATTTTTTTATAACAAACGGAAAATATTTTTTATACATTTTTGCATTGGGAAAAGGGTCTAAAATATTTTTTTACGTCCAGCACTAGAAGGACAGACGTGGGAATACAATTTAGAAGGGTTTTCAAATGTGATTTAATTAAAAGCTTTTTTTCAATGAATATTGTCTAAAATCATGTTTTTTGCAAAATCCATAATGCAACTAGTTCGGCATAGGAAGGGATACAATTTTTTTTATAACAAACGTGAAAAATATTTTTATACATTTTGCATGAAAACGTTCTAAAATATTTTTTTAACGTTCAGCACTAGAAGGACATGTAGAATTCAACATACAAGGGTTTTCAAATGTGATTAAAAAAAAAATTAATTCAATGAATATTGTCTAAAATCATGTTTTAGGCAAAATCCACAATGCAACTAGTTCGGCATATGAAGGGATACAATTGTTTTTATAACAAACGTGAAATATATTTTTATACATTTTGCATGAAAAGGGTCTAAAATATGTTTTAACGTTCAGCACTAGAAGGACGTATGAAGAATATAACATACAAGGGTTTTCAAATGTGATTTAAAAAAAAATAATTCTATGAATATTTTCCTAAAATCATGTTTTAGGCAAAATCCAAAATGCAACTAGTTCGGCATATGAAGGGATTACATTTTTTTATAACAAACGTGAATAATATTTTTTTATACATTTTGCATGAAAAAGGGTCTAATATATTTTTTTACGTTCAGCACTAGAAGGACAGATGTAGAATACAATTTAGAAGGGTTTTCAAAAGTGATTTTTTAAAAGCTTTTTTCAATGAATATTGTCTAAAATCATGTTTTAGGCAAAATCCACCAAAACTAGTTCGGCATATGAAGGGATACAAAGTTTTTATAAAAAAACGTGAAAAATATTTTTATAAATTTTGCATGAAAAGGGTCTAACATATTTTAACATTATCCCTTCTATGCAACTAGTGCATTGTAGATTTTGCCTAAAACATGATTGACAATATTCATTGAATTTATTTTTTAATCACATTTGAAAACCCTTGTATGTTGAATTCTACATATGTCCTTCTAGTGCTGAATGTTAAAAATATTTTAGAACTTTTCATGCAAAATGTATCAAAAAATATTTTCACGCTTGTTATAAAAAATTGTATCCTTCTATGCCCAAACTAGTTGCATTATGGATTTTGCCTAAAACATGATTTAGACAATATTCATTGAAAAGCTTTTTTTAAATCACATTTGAAAAACCCTTCTAAATTGCATTTACGTCTGTCTTCGTGCTGAACGAAAAAAATATTTTAGACCCTTTTCACGCAAAATGCATAAAAATATTTTACGTTGTTATAAAAAATTGTATCCCTTCATATGCGAACTAGTTGCATTGGATTTTGCCTAAAACATGATTTTAGAAAATATTCATTGAAAAAAAGCTTAAAAAAATCACATTTGAAAACCCTTCTAAATTGTATTCTACGCCTGTCCTTCTAGTGCTGAACGTAAAAAAATATTTTAGACCCTTTTTCATGCAAAATGTATAAAAAATATTTTCACATTTTTATTTTAAAAACGTTGTATCCCTTCATATGATGAACTAGTTTTTTGTGGATTTTTGCCTAAAACATGATTTTAGAAAATATTCATTGAAAAAAGCTTTTTTTTAAATCACATTTGAAAACCCTTCTAAATTGTATTCTACGTCTGTCCTTCTAGTGATGAATTAGAAGGACATATGTAGATTTCAACATACAAGGGTTTTCAAATGTGATTTAAAAAAAAAAATATCAATGAATATTGTCTAAAATCATGTTTTAGGCAAAATCCACAATGCAACTAGTTCGGCATTTGAAGGGATACAATTTTTTTTATATCAAACGTGAAAAATATTTTTTATACATCCTGCATGAAAAGGGTCTAAAATATTTTTTGTACGTTCAGCACTAGAAGGACTGACGTAGAATACAATTTAGAAGGGTTTTCAAATGTGATTTTTTTAAAAAGCTTTTTCAATGATTATTGTCTAAAATCATGTTTTAGGCAAAAATCTCACAAGCAACTAGTTCAGCATAGGAAGGGATACAATTTTGTTTATAACAAACGTGAAAAATATTTTTATACATTTTGCATGAAAAGGTTCTAAAATATTTTTTTTACGTTCAGCACTAGAAGGACATATGTAGAATTCAACATACAAGGGTTTTCAAATGTGATTTAAAAAAAAAATATTCAATGAATATTGTCTAAAATCATGTTTTAGGCAAAATCCACAATGCAACTAGTTCGGCATATGAAGGGATACAATTGTTTTTTAACAAACGTGAAAAATATTTTTATACATTTTGCATGAAAAATGTCTAAAATATGTTTTAACGTTCAGCACTAGAAGGATGTATGAAGAATATAACATACAAGGGTTTCAAATGTGATTTAAAAAATAATAATTCTATGAATATATTCTAAAATCATGTTTTAGGCAAAATCCACAATGCAACTAGTTCGGCATATGAAGGGATACCATTTTTTTATAACAAACGTGAATAATATTTTTTATACATTTTGCATGAAAAGGGTCTAATATATATCTTTTACGTTCAGCACTAGAAGGACAGACGTAGAATACAATTTAGAAGGGTTTTCAAATGTGATAAAAAAAAGCTTTTTTCAATGAATATTGTCTAAAATCATGTTTTAGGCAAAATCCATAAAAAACTAGTTCGGCATATGAAGGGATACAAAGTTTTTTTTATAAAAACGTGAAAAAAATATTTTATTTTAATTTTGCATGAAAAGGGTCTAAAATATGTTTTAACGTTCAGCACTAGAAGGACATAAGTAGAATATAACATACAAGGGTTTTCAAATGTGTTTTAAAAATAAATAATTATATGAATATTTTCTAAAATCATGTTTTAGGCAAAATCCACAATGCAACTAGTTCGGCATATGAAGGGATACAATTTTTTTATAACAAACGTGAAAAATATTTTTATACATTTTATATGAAAAGGGTCTAAAATAATTTTTTTACGTTCAGCACTAGAAGGCAGGACGTAGAACACAATTTTGAAGGGTTTTCAAATGTGATTTTTTAAAAGCTTTTTTCAATGAATATTGTCTAAAATCATGTTTTAGGCAAAATCCACAAAAAAACTAGTTCGGTATATGAAGGGATACAAAGTTTTTTTTATAAAAAACGTGAAAAAATTTTTATTTTAATTTTGCATGAAAAGGGTCTAAAATATGTTTTAACGTCCATCATAAGAAGGACATACAGTGGGGAAAGAAAGTATTTAGTCAGCTACCAATTGTGCAAGTTCTCCCACTTAAAAAAGATGAGAGAGGCCTGTAATTTTCATCATAGGTACACGTCAACTATGACAGACAAATTGAGTTTTTCTCCAGAAAATCACATTGTAGGATTTTTTTATGAATTTATTTGCAAATTATGGTGGAAAATAAGTATTTGGTCACCTACAAACAAGCAAGATTTCTGGCTCTCACAGACCTGTAACTTCTTCTTTAAGAGGCTCCTCTGTCCTCCACTCGTTACCTGTATTAATGGCACCTGTTTGAACTTGTTATCAGCATAAAAGACACCTGTCCACAACCTCAAACAGTCACACTCCAAACTCCACTATGGCCAAGACCAAAGAGCTGTCAAAGGACACCAGAAACAAAATTGTAGACCTGCACCAGGCTGGGAAGACTGAATCTGCAATAGGTAAGCAGCTTGGTTTGAAGAAATCAACTGTGGGAGCAATTATTAGGAAATGGAAGACATACAAGACCACTGATAATCTCCCTCGATCTGGGGCTCCACGCAAGACCTCACCCCGTGGGGTCAAAATGATCACAAGAACGGTGAGCAAAAAATCCCAGAACCACACGGGGGACCTAGTGAATGACCTGCAGAGAGCTGGGACCAAAGTAACAAAGCCTACCATCAGTAACACACTAAGCCGCCTAGGAATCAAATCCTGCAGTGCCAGACGTGTCCCCCTGCTTAAGCCAGTACATGTCCAGGCCCGTCTGAAGTTTGCTAGAGTGCAATTGGATGATCCAGAAGAGGATTGGGAGAATGTCATATGGTCAGATGAAACCAAAATATAACTTTTTGGTAAAAACTCAACTTGTCTTATTTGGAGGACAAAGAATGCTGAGTTGCATCCAAAGAACACCATACCTACGTGAAGCATGGGGGGTGGAAACATCATGCTTTGGGGCTGTTTTTCTGCAAAGGGACCAGGACGACTGATCCGTGTAAAGGAAAGAATGAATGGGGCCATGTATCGTGAGATTTTGAGTGAAAACCTCCTTCCATCAGCAAGGCATTGAAGATGAAACATGGCTGGGTCTTTCAGCATGACAATGATCCCAAACACACCGCCCGGGCAACGAAGGAGTGGCTTCAAAGAAGCATTTCAAGGTCCTGGAGTGGCCTAGCCAGTCTCCAGATCTCAACCCCATAGAAAATCTTTGGAGGGAGTTGAAAGTCCATGTTGCCCAGCGACAGCCCCAAAACATCACTGCTCTAGAGGAGATCTGCATGGAGGAATGGGGCCAAAATACCAGCAACAGTGTGTGAAAACCTTGTGAAGATTTACAGAAAATGTTTGATCTGTGTCATTGCCAACAAAGGGTATATAACAAAGTATTGAGAAACTTTTGTTATTGACCAAATACTTATTTTTCACCATAATTTGCAAATAAATTCATTAAAAATCCTACAATGTGATTTTCTGGATTTTTCTTTCTCATTTTGTCTGTCATAGATGACATGTACCTATGATGAAAATTACACGCCTCTCTCATCTTTTTAAGTGGGAGAACTTGCACAATTGGTGGCTGACTAAATACTTTTTTTCCCCACTGTATGTAGAATTCAACATACAAAGGTTTTCAAATGTGATTAAAAAATATATATATTTAAAGAATATTTTCTAAAATCATATTTTAGGCAAAATCCACAATTTAACTAGTTCGGCATATGAAGGGATATAATTTTTTTTATAACAAACTTGAAAAAATATTTTTTATACATTTTGCATGAAAAGGGTCTAAAATATTTTTTTTACGTTCCCAGCACTAGAAGGACAGACGTAGAATACAATTTAGAAGTGTTTTCAAATGTGATTTTTTTAAAAGCTTTTTTCAATGAATATTGTCTAAAATCATGTTTTAGGCAAAATCCACAAAAAAACTAGTTCGGCATATGAAGGGGTACAAAGTTTTTTTATAAAAAACGTGAAGAATATATTTTTTGAATTTAGCATGAAAAGGGTCTAAAATATTTTTTTACGTTCAGCACTAGAAGGACATATGTAGAATTCAACATACAAGGGTTTTCAAATGTGATTTAAAAAAATAATAATTCTATGAATATTTTCTAAAATCATGTTTTAGGCAAAATCCACAATGCAACTAGTTCGGCATATGAAGAGATACAATTTTTTTTATAACAAACGTGAAAAATATGTTTTATTAATTTTGCATGAAAAGGGTCTAAAATATATTTTTTACGTTCAGCATTAGAAGGACATATGTAGAATTCAACATACAAGGGTTTTCAAATGTGATTTAAAAAAAAAAAATTCTATGAATATTTTCTAAAATCATGTTTTAGGCAAAATCCACAATGCAACTAGTTCTAAATATGAAGGGATACAATTATTTTTATAACAAACGTGAAAAATACTTTTATACATTTTGCATGAAAAGGGTCTAAAATATTTTTTCTACGTTCAGCACTAGAAGGACAGACGTAGAATACAATTTTGAAGGGTTTTCAAATGTGATTTTTTAAAAAGCTTTTTTCAATGAATATTGTCTAAAATCATGTTTTAGGCAAAATCCACAAAAAAAACTAGTTCGGCATATGAAGGGATACAATTTTTATTATACCAAAGGTGAAAAATATTTTTATACATTTTGAATGAAAAGGGTCTAAAATATTTTTTTTACGTTCAGCATTAGAAGGACATATGTAGATTTCAACATACAAGGGTTTTCAAATGTGATTAAAAAAAAATAAAAAATCATTGAATATTTTCTAAAATCATGTTTTAGGCAAAATCCACAATGCAACTAGTTCAGCATATGAAGGGATACATTTTTTTTTATAACAAACGTGAAAAATATTTTCTATACATTTTGCATGAAAAGGGTCTAAAATATTTTTTTTACGTTCAGCACTAGAAGGACAGGCGTAGAATACAATTTAGAAGGGTTTTCAAATGTGATTTTTTTAAAAGCTTTTTTCAATGAATATTGTCTAAAATCATGTTTTAGGCAAAATCCACAATGCAACTAGTTCGGCATATGAAGGGATAATTTTTTTTAAATAACAAACGTGAAAAATATTTTTATACATTCTGCATGAAAAGGGTCTAAAATATTTTTTTACGTTCAGCACTAGAAGGACAGACGTAGAATACAATTTGAAGGGGTTTTCAAATGTGATTTAAAAAAAAACTTTTTCAATGAATATTGTCTAAAAATCATGTTTTAGGCAAAATCCATAATGCAACTAGTTCAGCATATGAAGGGATACATTTTTTTTATAACAAACGTGAAAAATATTTTTATACATTTTGCATGAAAAGGGTCTTAAATATTTTTTTACGTTCAGCACTAGAAGGACAGGCGTAGAATACAATTTAGAAGGGGTTTTCAAATGTGATTTTTTTAAAAGCTTTTTCAATGAATATTGTCTAAAATCATGTTTTAGGCAAAATCCACAATGCAACTAGTTCGGCATATGAAGGATAAATTTTTTTTTATAACAAACGTGAAAAATATTTTTATACATTCTGCATGAAAAGGGTCTAAAAATTTTTTTTACGTTCAGCACTAGAAGGACAGACGTAGAATACAATTTAGAAGGGTTTTCAAATGTGATTTAAAAAAACTTTTTTCAATGAATATTGTCTAAAATCATGTTTTAGGCAAAATCCATAATGCAACTAGTTCGGCATAGGAAGGGATACAATTTTTTTATAACAAACGTGAAAAAATATTTTTATACATTTTGCATGAAAAGGTTCTAAAATATTTTTTTAACGTTCAGCACTAGAAGGACATATGTAGAATTCAACATACAAGGGTTTTCAAATGTGATTAAAAAAAATAAATTCAATGAATATTGTCTAAAATCATGTTTTAGGCAAAATCCACAATGCAACTAGTTCGGCATATGAAGGGATACAATTGTTTTTATAACAAATGTGAAAAATATTTTTATACATTTTGCATGAAAAGGGTCTAAAATATGTTTTAACGTTCAGCACTAGAAGGACATATGAAGAATATAACATACAAGGGATTTCAAATGTGATTAAAAAAAAAAAAATTCAATGAATATTGTCTAAAATCATGTTTTAGGCTAAATCCACAATGCAACTAGTTCGGCATATGAAGGGATACATTTTTTTTTATAACAAACGTGAATAATATTTTTTATACATTTTGCATGAAAAGGGTCTAATATTTTTTTTTTACGTTCAGCACTAGAAGGACAGGCGTAGAATACAATTTAGAAGGGTTTTCAAATGTGATTTAAAAAAAATCTTTTTTCAATGAATATTTTCTAAAATCATGTTTTAGTTAAAATCCACAAAAAAACTAGTTCGGCATATGAATGGATACAACGTTTTTTAAATAAAAAACGTGAAAAATATTTTTTATACATTTTGCATGAAAAGGGTCTAAAATATTTTTTTACGTTCAGCACTAGAAGGACAGGCGTAGAATACAATTTAGAAGGGTTTTCAAATGTGATTTTTTAAAAGCTTTTTTTCAATGAATATTGTCTAAAATCATGTTTTAGGCAAAATCCACAATGCAACTAGTTCTAAATATGAAGGGATACAATTATTTTATAACAAACGTGAAAAATATTTTTTATACATTTTGCATGAAAAGGGTCTAAAATATTTTTTTACGTTCAGCACTAGAAGGACAGACGTAGAATACAATTTTGAAGGGTTTTCAAATGTGATTTTTTAAAAGCTTTTTCAATGAATATTGTCTAAAATCATGTTTTAGGCAAAATCCACAATGCAACTAGTTCGGCATATGAAGGGATAATTTTTTTTTATAACAAACGTGAAAAATATTTTTATACATTCTGCATGAAAAGGGTCTAAAATATTTTTTCACGTTCAGCACTAGAAGGACAGACGAGAATACAATTTTGAAGGGTTTTCAAATGTGATTTTTTTAAAAAGCTTTTTCAATGAATATTGTCTAAAATCATGTTTTAGGCAAAATCCACAAAAAAACTAGTTCGGCATATGAAGGGATACAAATTTTTTTATAACAAACGTGAAAATATTTTTATACATTTTGCATGAAAAGGGTCTAAAATATTTTTTTTACGTTCAGCATTAGAAGGACATATGTAGATTTCAACATACAAGGGGTTTTCAAATGTGGTTAAAAAAATTAAAAAATCATTGAATATTTTCTAAAATCATGTTTTAGGCAAAATCCACAATGCAACTAGTTCAGCATATGAAGGGATACATTTTTTTTATAACAAACGTGAAAAATATTTTTTATACATTTTGCATGAAAAGGGTCTAAAATATTTTTTTACGTTCAGCACTAGAAGGACAGGCGTAGAATACAATTTAGAAGGGTTTTCAAATGTGATTTTTTTAAAGCTTTTTTCAATGAATATTGTCTAAAATCATGTTTTAGGCAAAATCCACAATGCAACTAGTTCGGCATATGATGGGATATTTTTTTTTATAACAAACGTGAAAAATATTTTTATACATTCTGCATGAAAAGGGTCCAAAATATTTTTTTACGTTCAGCACTAGAAGGACAGACGAGAATACAATTTAGAAGGGTTTTCAAATGTGATTTTAAAAAAAACTTTTTTCAATGAATATTGTCTAAAATCATGTTTTAGGCAAAATCCATAATGCAACTAGTTCGGCATAGGAAGGGATACAATTTTTTTTATAACAAACGTGAAAAATATTTTTATACATTTTGCATGAAAATGTTCTAAAATATTTTTTTAACGTTCAGCACTAGAAGGACATATGTAGAATTCAACATACAAGGGTTTTCAAATGTGATAAAAAAAGAAATTCAATGAATATTGTCTAAAATCATGTTTTAGGCAAAATCCACAATGCAACTAGTTCGGCATATGAAGGGATACAATTGTTTTTATAACAAATGTGAAAAATATTTTTATACATTTTGCATGAAAAGGGTCTAAAATATGTTTTAACGTTCAGCACTAGAAGGACATATGAAGAATATAACATACAAGGGATTTCAAATGTGATTAAAAAAAAATAATTCAATGAATATTGTCTAAAATCATGTTTTAGGCAAAATCCACAATGCAACTAGTTCAGCATATGAAGGGATACATTTTTTTATAACAAACGTGAAAAATATTTTCTATACATTTTTGCATGAAAAGGGTCTAAAATATTTTTTTACGTTCAGCACTAGAAGGACAGGCGTAGAATACAATTTAGAAGGGTTTTCAAATGTGATTTTTTTAAAAGCTTTTTTCAATGAATATTGTCTAAAATCATGTTTTAGGCAAAATCCACAATGCAACTAGTTCGGCATATGAAGGGATAATTTTTTTTTATAACAAACGTGAAAAATATTTTTATACATTCTGCATGAAAAGGGTCTAAAATATTTTTTTACGTTCAGCACTAGAAGGACAGACGTGAGAATACAATTTAGAAGGGTTTTCAAATGTGATTAAAAAAACTTTTTTCAATGAATATTGTCTAAAATCATGTTTTAGGCAAAATCCATAATGCAACTAGTTCAGCATATGAAGGGATTACATTTTTTTATAACAAACGTGGAAAAATATTTTTATACATTTTGCATGAAAAGGGTCTTAAATATTTTTTTACGTTCAGCACTAGAAGGACAGGCGTAGAATACAATATAGAAGGGTTTTCAAATGTGATTTTTTTAAAGCTTTTTTCAATGAATATTGTCTAAAATCATGTTTTAGGCAAAATCCACAATGCAACTAGTTCGGCATATGAAGGGATAATTTTTTTTTATAACAAACGTGAAAAATATTTTTATACATTCTGCATGAAAAGGGTCTAAAAATTTTTTTACGTTCAGCACTAGAAGGACAGACGTAGAATACAATTTGAAGGGTTTTCAAATGTGATTTAAAAAAAACTTTTTCAATGAATATTGTCTAAAATCATGTTTTAGGCAAAATCCATAATGCAACTAGTTCGGCATAGGAAGGGGATACAATTTTTTTATAACAAACGTGAAAAAATATTTTTATACATTTTGCATGAAAAGGTTCTAAAATATTTTTTAACGTTCAGCACTAGAAGGACATATGTAGAATTCAACATACAAGGGTTTTCAAATGTGATTAAAAAAAATAAATTCAATGAATATTGTCTAAAATCATGTTTTAGGCAAAATCCACAATGCAACTAGTTCGGCATATGAAGGGATACAATTGTTTTTATAACAAACGTGAATAATATTTTTTATACATTTTGCATGAAAAGGGTCTAATATTTTTTTTTTACGTTCAGCACTAGAAGGACAGGCGTAGAATACAATTTGAAGGGTTTTCAAATGTGATTTAAAAAAAATCTTTTTTCAATGAATATTTTCTAAAATCATGTTTTAGTTAAAATCCACAAAAAAACTAGTTCGGCATATGAATGGATACAACGTTTTTTAAAT
Source organism: Coregonus clupeaformis (assembly GCF_020615455.1). Classification (NCBI taxonomy): domain Eukaryota; kingdom Metazoa; phylum Chordata; class Actinopteri; order Salmoniformes; family Salmonidae; genus Coregonus; species Coregonus clupeaformis. The sequence goes on from NW_025534064.1 coordinate 96,310, forward strand.
AAAAAACGTGAAAAATATTTTTTATACATTTTGCATGAAAAGGGTCTAAAATATTTTTTTTACGTTCAGCACTAGAAGGACAGGCGTAGAATACAATTTAGAAGGGTTTTCAAATGTGATTTTTTTAAAAGCTTTTTTCAATGAATATTGTCTAAAATCATGTTTTAGGCAAAATCCACAATGCAACTAGTTCTAAATATGAAGGGATACAATTATTTTTATAACAAACGTGAAAAATATTTTTTATACATTTTGCATGAAAAGGGTCTAAAATATTTTTTTTACGTTCAGCACTAGAAGGACAGACGTAGAATACAATTTTGAAGGGTTTTCAAATGTGATTTTTTAAAAAGCTTTTTTCAATGAATATTGTCTAAAATCATGTTTTAGGCAAAATCCACAATGCAACTAGTTCGGCATATGAAGGGATAATTTTTTTATAACAAACGTGAAAAATATTTTTATACATTCTGCATGAAAAGGGTCTAAAATATTTTTTTACGTTCAGCACTAGAAGGACAGACGTAGAATACAATTTAGAAGGGTTTTCAAATGTGATTTAAAAAAACTTTTTCAATGAATATTGTCTAAAATCATGTTTTAGGCAAAATCCATAATGCAACTAGTTCGGCATAGGAAGGGATACAATTTTTTTATAACAAACGTGAAAAATATTTTTATACATTTTGCATGAAAATGTTCTAAAATATTTTTTAACGTTCAGCACTAGAAGGACATATGTAGAATTCAACATACAAGGGTTTTCAAATGTGATAAAAAAAGAAATTCAATGAATATTGTCTAAAATCATGTTTTAGGCAAAATCCACAATGCAACTAGTTCGGCATATGAAGGGATACAATTGTTTTTATAACAAATGTGAAAAATATTTTTATACATTTTGCATGAAAAGGGTCTAAAATATGTTTTAACGTTCAGCACTAGAAGGACATATGAAGAATATAACATACAAGGGATTTCAAATGTGATTAAAAAAAAAATAATTCAATGAATATTGTCTAAAATCATGTTTTAGGCAAAATCCACAATGCAACTAGTTCAGCATATGAAGGGATACATTTTTTTTTATAACAAACGTGAAAAATATTTTCTATACATTTTGCATGAAAAGGGTCTAAAATATTTTTTTTACGTTCAGCACTAGAAGGACAGGCGTAGAATACAATTTAGAAGGGTTTTCAAATGTGATTTTTTTAAAAGCTTTTTTCAATGAATATTGTCTAAAATCATGTTTTAGGCAAAATCCACAATGCAACTAGTTCGGCATATGAAGGGATAATTTTTTTTTATAACAAACGTGAAAAATATTTTTATACATTCTGCATGAAAAGGGTCTAAAATATTTTTTTTACGTTCAGCACTAGAAGGACAGACGTAGAATACAATTTAGAAGGGTTTTCAAATGTGATTTTAAAAAAACTTTTTTCAATGAATATTGTCTAAAATCATGTTTTAGGCAAAATCCATAATGCAACTAGTTCAGCATATGAAGGGATACATTTTTTTTATAACAAACGTGAAAAATATTTTTATACATTTTGCATGAAAAAGGGTCTTAAATATTTTTTTACGTTCAGCACTAGAAGGACAGGCGTAGAATACAATTTAGAAGGGTTTTCAAATGTGATTTTTTTAAAAGCTTTTTTCAATGAATATTGTCTAAAATCATGTTTTAGGCAAAATCCACAATGCAACTAGTTCGGCATATGAAGGGATAATTTTTTTTTATAACAAACGTGAAAAATATTTTTATACATTCTGCATGAAAAAGGGTCTAAAAATATTTTTTTACGTTCAGCACTAGAAGGACAGACGTAGAATACAATTTAGAAGGGTTTTCAAATGTGATTTAAAAAAAACTTTTTCAATGAATATTGTCTAAAATCATGTTTTAGGCAAAATCCATAATGCAACTAGTTCGGCATAGGAAGGGATACAATTTTTTTTATAACAAACGTGAAAAATATTTTTATACATTTTGCATGAAAAGGTTCTAAAATATTTTTTTAACGTTCAGCACTAGAAGGACATATGTAGAATTCAACATACAAGGGTTTTCAAATGTGATTAAAAAAAATAAATTCAATGAATATTGTCTAAAATCATGTTTTAGGCAAAATCCACAATGCAACTAGTTCGGCATATGAAGGGATACAATTGTTTTTATAACAAACGTGAATAATATTTTTTATACATTTTGCATGAAAAGGGTCTAATATTTTTTTTTTACGTTCAGCACTAGAAGGACAGGCGTAGAATACAATTTAGAAGGGTTTTCAAATGTGATTTAAAAAAAATCTTTTTTCAATGAATATTTTCTAAAATCATGTTTTAGTTAAAATCCACAAAAAAACTAGTTCGGCATATGAATGGATACAACGTTTTTTAAATAAAAAACGTGAAAAATATTTTTTATACATTTTGCATGAAAAGGGTCTAAAATATTTTTTTTACGTTCAGCACTAGAAGGACAGGCGTAGAATACAATTTAGAAGGGTTTTCAAATGTGATTTTTTTAAAAGCTTTTTTCAATGAATATTGTCTAAAATCATGTTTTAGGCAAAATCCACAATGCAACAAGTTCTAAATATGAAGGGATACAATTATTTTTATAACAAACGTGAAAAATATTTTTTATACATTTTGCATGAAAAGGGTCTAAAATATTTTTTTACGTTCAGCACTAGAAGGACAGACGTAGAATACAATTTTGAAGGGTTTTCAAATGTGATTTTTAAAAAGCTTTTTTCAATGAATATTGTCTAAAATCATGTTTTAGGCAAAATCCACAATGCAACTAGTTCGGCATATGAAGGGATAATTTTTTTTTATAACAAACGTGAAAAATATTTTTATACATTCTGCATGAAAAGGGTCTAAAATATTTTTTCTAACGTTCAGCACTAGAAGGACAGACGTAGAATACAATTTTGAAGGGTTTTCAAATGTGATTTTTTAAAAAGCTTTTTTCAATGAATATTGTCTAAAATCATGTTTTAGGCAAAATCCACAAAAAAACTAGTTCGGCATATGAAGGGATACAATTTTTTTTATAACAAACGTGAAAAATATTTTTTATACATTTTGCATGAAAAGGGTCTAAAATATTTTTTTACGTTCAGCATTAGAAGGACATATGTAGATTTCAACATACAAGGGTTTTCAAATGTGGTTAAAAAAAAATTAAAAATCATTGAATATTTTCTAAAATCATGTTTTAGGCAAAATCCACAATGCAACTAGTTCGGCATATGAAGGGATAATTTTTTTTTTATAACAAACGTGAAAAATATTTTTATACATTCTGCATGAAAAGGGTCTAAAATATTTTTTTTACGTTCAGCACTAGAAGGACAGACGTAGAATACAATTTAGAAGGGTTTTCAAATGTGATTTAAAAAAAAACTTTTTTCAATGAATATTGTCTAAAATCATGTTTTAGGCAAAATCCATAATGCAACTAGTTCGGCATAGGAAGGGATACAATTATTTTTATAACAAACGTGAAAAATATTTTTATACATTTTGCATGAAAATGTTCTAAAATATTTTTTTAACGTTCAGCACTAGAAGGACATATGTAGAATTCAACATACAAGGGTTTTCAAATGTGATAAAAAAAGAAATTCAATGAATATTGTCTAAAATCATGTTTTAGGCAAAATCCACAATGCAACTAGTTCGGCATATGAAGGGATACAATTGTTTTTATAACAAATGTGAAAAATATTTTTATACATTTTGCATGAAAAGGGTCTAAAATATGTTTTAACGTTCAGCACTAGAAGGACATATGAAGAATATAACATACAAGGGATTTCAAATGTGATTAAAAAAAAAATAATTCAATGAATATTTTCTAAAATCATGTTTTAGGCAAAATCCACAATGCAACTAGTTCAGCATATGAAGGGATACATTTTTTTTTATAACAAACGTGAATAATATTTTTTATACATTTTGCATGAAAAGGGTCTAATATTTTTTTTTTACGTTCAGCACTAGAAGGACAGGCGTAGAATACAATTTAGAAGGGTTTTCAAATGTGATTTAAAAAAAATCTTTTTCAATGAATATTTTCTAAAATCATGTTTTAGGCAAAATCCACAAAAAACTAGTTCGGCATATGAAGGGATACAACGATTTTTTAAATAAAAAACGTGAAAAATATTTTTATACATTTTGCATGAAAAGGGTCTAAAATATTTTTTTTACGTTCAGCACTAGAAGGACAGACGTAGAATACAATTTAGAAGGGTTTTCAAATGTGATTTAAAAAAACTTTTTTCAATGAATATTGTCTAAAATCATGTTTTAGGCAAAATCCATAATGCAACTAGTTCGGCATAGGAAGGGATACAATTTTTTTATAACAAACGTGAAAATATTTTTATACATTTTGCATGAAAATGTTCTAAAATATTTGTTTAACGTTCAGCACTAGAAGGACATATGTAGAATTCAACATACAAGGGTTTTCAAATGTGATTAAAAAAAAAAAATTCAATGAATATTGTCTAAAATCATGTTTTAGGCAAAATCCACAATGCAACTAGTTCGGCATATGAAGGGATACAATTGTTTTTATAACAAATGTGAAAAATATTTTTATACATTTTGCATGAAAAGGGTCTAAAATATGTTTTAACGTTCAGCACTAGAAGGACATATGAAGAATATAACATACAAGGGAGTTTCAAATGTGATTAAAAAAAAAAATTCAATGAATATTGTCTAAAATCATGTTTTAGGCAAAATCCACAATGCAACTAGTTCGGCATATGAAGGGATACATTTTTTTTTATAACAAACGTGAGTAATATTTTTTATACATTTTGCATGAAAAGGGTCTAATATTTTTTTTTCGTTCAGCACTAGAAGGACAGGCGTAGAATACAATTTAGAAGGGTTTTCAAATGTGATTTTAAAAAAATCTTTTTCAATGAATATTTTCTAAAATCATGTTTTAGGCTAAATCCACAAAAAAACTAGTTCGGCATATGAAGGGATACAACGTTTTTTAAATAAAAAACGTGAAAAAATTTTTTTATACATTTTGCATGAAAAGGGTCTAAAATATTTTTTTTACGTTCAGCACTAGAAGGACAGGCGTAGAATACAATTTAGAAGGGTTTTCAAATGTGATTTTTTTAAAAGCTTTTTTCAATGAATATTGTCTAAAATCATGTTTTAGGCAAAATCCACAAAAAAAACTAGTTCGGCATATGAAGGGATACAAAGTTTTTTTTATAAAAAACGTGAAGAATATTTTTTTTAAATTTTGCATGAAAAGGGTCTAAAATATTTTTTTACGTTCAGCACTAGAAGGACATATGTAGAATTCAACATACAAGGGTTTTCAAATGTGATTTAAAAAAATAATAATTCTATGAATATTTTCTAAAATCATGTTTTAGGCAAAATCCACAATGCAACTAGTTCGGCATATGAAGAGATACAATTTTTTTATAACAAACGTGAAAAATATTTTTATTAATTTTTGCATGAAAAGGGTCTAAAATATATTTTTACGTTCAGCATTAGAAGGACATATGTAGAATTCAACATACAAGGGTTTTCAAATGTGATTTAAAAAAAAAATTCTATGAATATTTTCTAAAATCATGTTTTACGCAAAATCCACAATGCAACTAGTTCGGCATATGAAGGGATACCTTTTTTTATAACAGAGGTGAAAAATATTTGTTCTACATTTTGCATGAAAAAGGGTCTAAAATATTTTTTTTACGTTCAGCACTAGTAGGACAGACGTAGAATACAATTTAGAAGGGTTTTCAAATGTGATTTTAAAAAAGCTTTCTTCAATGAATATTGTCTAAAATCATGTTTTAGGCAAAATCCACAATGCAACTAGTTCGGCATATGAAGGGATACAATTTTTTTTATAACAAAGGTGAAAAACATTTGTATACATTTTGCTGAAAAGGGTCTAAAATATTTTTTTAACGTTCAGCACTAGAAGGACATATGTAGAATTCAACATACAAGTGTTTTCAAATGTGATTAAAAAAAAATAATTCAATGAATATTTTATAAAATCATGTTTTAGGCAAAATCCACAATGCAACTAGTTCTAAATATGAAGGGATACAATTATTTTTATAACAAACGTGAAAAATATTTTTTATACATTTTGCATGAAAAGGGTCTAAAATATTTTTTCTACGTTCAGCACTAGAAGGACAGACGTAGAATACAATTTTGAAGGGTTTTCAAATGTGATTTTTTAAAAAGCTTTTTTCAATGAATATTGTCTAAAATCATGTTTTAGGCAAAATCCACAAAAAAACTAGTTCGGCATATGAAGGGATACAATTTTTTTTAGAACAAACGTGAAAAATATTTTTTATAAATTTTGCATGAAAAGGGTCTAACATATTTTTTAACATTCATCACTAGAAGGACAGACGTAGAATACAATTTAGAAGGGTTTTCAAATGTGATTTAAAAAAAAGCTTTTTTCAATGAATATTTTCTAAAATCATGTTTTAGGCAAAATCCACAATGCAACTAGTTCAGCATATGAAGGGATACATTTTTTTTTATAACAAACTTGAAAAATATTTTTATACATTTTGCATGAAAAGGGTCTAAAATTTTTTTTTACGTTCAGCACTAGAAGGACAGACGTAGAATACAATTTTGAAGGGTTTTCAAATGTGATTTTTTAAAAAGCTTTTTTCAATGAATATTGTCTAAAATCATGTTTTAGGCAAAATCCACAATGCAACTAGTTCGGCATATGAAGGGATACAATTTTTTTTATAACAAACGTGAATAATATTTTTTATACATTTTGCATGAAAAGGGTCTAATATATTTTTTTACGTTCAGCACTAGAAGGACAGATGTAGAATACAATTTAGAAGGGTTTTCAAATGTGATTTTTTTAAAAGCTTTTTTCAATGAATATTGTCTAAAATCATGTTTTAGGCAAAATCCACAAAAAAACTATTTCGGCATATGAAGGGGATACAAAGTTTTTTTATAAAAAACGTGAAAAATATTTTTATAAATTTTGCATGAAAAGGGTCTAACATATTTTTTAACATTCATCACTAGAAGGACAGGCGTAGAATGCAATTTAGAAGGGTTTTCAAATGTGATTTAAAAAAAGCTTTTTTCAATGAATATTGTCTAAAATCATGTTTTAGGCAAAATCCATAATGCAACTAGTTCGGCATAGGAAGGGATACAATTTTTTTATAACAAACGTGAAAAATATTTTTATACATTTTGCATGAAAAGGTTCTAAAATATTTTTTTAACATTCAGCACTAGAAGGACGTATGAAGAATATAACATACAAGGGTTTTCAAATGTGATTTTAAAAAAAAATTCAATGAATATTGTCTAAAATCATGTTTTAGGCAAAATCCACAATGCAACTAGTTCGGCATATGAAGGGATACAATTGTTTTTTTAACAAACGTGAAAAATATTTTTATACATTTTGCATGAAAAGGGTCTAAAATATGTTTTAACGTTCAGCACTAGAAGGACGTATGAAGAATATAACATACAAGGAGTTTTCAAATGTGATTTTAAAAAAATAATTCTATGAATATTTTCTAAAATCATGTTTTAGGCAAAATCCACAATGCAACTAGTTCGGCATATGAAGGGATACAATTTTTTTATAACAAACGTGAATAATATTTTTTATACATTTTGCATGAAAAGGGTCTAATATTTTTTTTTACGTTCAGCACTAGAAGGACAGATGTAGAATACAATTTAGAAGGGTTTTCAAATGTGATTTTTTAAAAGCTTTTTTCAATGAATATTGTCTAAAATCATGTTTTAGGCAAAATCCACAAAAAAACTAGTTCGGCATATGAAGGGATACAACGTTTTTTAAATAAAAAATGTGAAAAATATTTTTATACATTTTGCATGAAAAAGGGTCTAAAATATTTTTTTACGTTCAGCACTAGAAGGAAAGGCGTAGAATACAATTTAGAAGGGTTTTCAAATGTGATTTAAAAAAAGCTTTTTTCAATGAATATTGTCTAAAATCATGTTTTAGGCAAAATCCACAAAAAAATAGTTCGGTATATGAAGGGATACAAAGTTTTTTAAATAAAAAACGTGAAAAATATTTTCTTTTAATTTTGCATGAAAAGGGTCTGAAAATATGTTTTAACGTTCATCATAAGAAGGACATATGTAGAATTCAACATACAAGGGTTTTCAAATGTGATTAAAAATATATATATTTAAAGAATATTTTCTAAAATCATATTTTAGGCAAAATCCACAATTTAACTAGTTCGGCATATGAAGGGATATAATTTTTTTATAACAAACTTAAAAAATATTTTTATACATTTTGAATGAAAAGGGTCTAAAATATTTTTTTTACGTTCAGCACTAGAAGGACAGACGTAGAATACAATTTAGAAGTGTTTTCAAATGTGATTTTTTTAAAAGCTTTTTTCAATAAATATTTTCTAAAATCATGTTTTAGGCAAAATCCACAAAAAAACTAGTTCGGCATATGAAGGATACAACGTTTTTTAAATAAAAAATGTGAAAAATATTTTTATACATTTTGCATGAAAAGGGTCTAAAATATTTTTTTACGTTCAGCACTAGAAGGACAGGCGTAGAATGCAATTTAGAAGGGTTTTCAAATGTAATTTTTTTTAAAAGCTTTTTTCAATGAATATTGTCTAAAATCATGTTTTAGGCAAAATCCACAATGTCAACTAGTTCGGCATATGAAGGGATACAATTTTTTTATGACAAACGTGAAAATATTTTTATACATTTTGCATGAAAAGGGTCTAAAATATTTTTTTACGTTCAGCACTAGAAGGACAGACGTAGAATACAATTTAGAAGGGGTTTTCAAATGTGATTTTTTTAAAAGCTTTTTTCAATGAATATTGTCTAAAATCATGTTTTAGGCAAAATCCACAAAAAAACTAGTTCGGCATATGAAGGGATACAACGTTTTTAAATAAAAATGTGAAAAATATTTTTATACATTTTGCATGAAAAGGGTCTAAAATAATTTTTACCTTCAGCACTAGAAGGACAGACGTAGAATACAATTTAGAAGGGTTTTCAAATGTGATTTAAAAAAAGCTTTTTTCAATGAATATTGTCTAAAATCATGTTTTAGGCAAAATCCATAATGCAACTAGTTCGGCATAGGAAGGGATACAATTTTTTTATAACAAACGTGAAAAATATTTTTATAGATTTTGCATGAAAAGGTTCTAAAATATTTGTTTTACATTCAGCACTAGAAGGACATATGTAGAATTCAACATACAGGGGTTTTCAAATGTGATTAAAAAAAATTTCAATGAATATTGTCTAAAATCATGTTTTAGGCAAAATCCACAATGCAACTAGTTCGGCATATGAAGGGATACAATTGTTTTTATAACAAACGTGAAAAATATTTTTATACATTTTGCATGAAAAGGGTCTAAAATATGTTTTAACGTTCAGCACTAGAAGGACGTATGAAGAATATAACATACAAGGGTTTTCAAATGTGATTTAAAAAAAATAATTCTATGAATATTTTCTAAAATCATGTTTTAGGCAAAATCCACAATGCAACTAGTTCGGCATATGAAGGGATACAATTTTTTTATAACAAACGTGAATAATATTTTTATACATTTTGCATGAAAAGGGTCTAATATATTTTTTTACGTTCAGCACTAGAAGGACAGATGTAGAATACAATTTAGAAGGGTTTTCAAATGTGATTTTTAAAAAGCTTTTTTCAATGAATATTGTCTAAAATCATGTTTTAGGCAAAATCCACAAAAAAACTAGTTCGGCATATGAAGGGATACAAAGTTTTTTTATAAAAAACGTGAAAAATATTTTTTATACATTTTGCATGAAAAGGGTCTAACATATTTTTTAACATTCATCACTAGAAGGACAGACGTGAGAATACAATTTAGAAGGGTTTTCAAATGTGATTTAAAAAAAGCTTTTTTCAATGAATATTTTCTAAAATCATGTTTTAGGCAAAATCCACAAAAAAACTAGTTCGGCATATGAAGGGATACAACGTTTTTTAAATAAAAAATGTGAAAAATATTTTTTATACATTTTGCATGAAAAGGGTCTAAAATATTTTTTTTACGTTCAGCACTAGAAGGAAAGGCGTAGAATACAATTTAGAAGGGTTTTCAAATGTGATTTAAAAAAAAGCTTTTTTCAATGAATATTGTCTAAAATCATGTTTTAGGCAAAATCCACAAAAAAACTAGTTCGGCATATGAAGGGATACAAAGTTTTTTAAATAAAAAACGTGAAAAATATTTTCTTTTAATTTTGCATGAAAAGGGTCTAAAATATGTTTTAACGTTCATCATAAGAAGGACATATGTAGAATTCAACATACAAGGGTTTTCAAATGTGATTAAAAAATATATATATTTAAAGAATATTTTCTAAAATCATATTTTAGGCAAAATCCACAATTTAACTAGTTCGGCATATGAAGGGATATAATTTTTTTTATAACAAACTTGAAAAATATTTTTTATACATTTTGCATGAAAAGGGTCTAAAATATTTTTTTTACGTTCAGCACTAGAAGGACAGACGTAGAATACAATTTAGAAGTGTTTTCAAATGTGATTTTTTAAAAGCTTTTTTCAATGAATATTGTCTAAAATCATGTTTTAGGCAAAATCCACAAAAAAACTAGTTCGGCATATGAAGGGATACAATTTTTTTTATAAAAACGTGGAAAAATATTTTTTATAAATTTTGCATGAAAAGGGTCTAACATATTTTTTAACATTCATCACTAGAAGGACAGACGTAGAATACAATTTAGAAGGGTTTTCAAATGTGATTTAAAAAAAAGCTTTTTTCAATAAATATTTTCTAAAATCATGTTTTAGGCAAAATCCACAAAAAAACTAGTTCGGCATATGAAGGGATACAACGTTTTTTAAATAAAAAATGTGAAAAATATTTTTTATACATTTTGCATGAAAAGGGTCTAAAATATTTTTTTTACGTTCAGCACTAGAAGGACAGGCGTAGAATGCAATTTAGAAGGGTTTTCAAATGTAATTTTTTTAAAAGCTTTTTTCAATGAATATTGTCTAAAATCATGTTTTAGGCAAAATCCACAATGCAACTAGTTCGGCATATGAAGGGATACAATTTTTTTTATGACAAACGTGAAAATATTTTTTATACATTTTGCATGAAAAGGGTCTAAAATATTTTTTTTACGTTCAGCACTAGAAGGACAGACGTAGAATACAATTTAGAAGGGTTTTCAAATGTGATTTTTTTAAAAGCTTTTTTCAATGAATATTGTCTAAAATCATGTTTTAGGCAAAATCCACAAAAAAACTAGTTTGGCATATGAAGGGATACAACGTTTTTAAATAAAAAATGTGAAAAATATTTTTTATACATTTTGCATGAAAAGGGTCTAAAATAATTTTTTTACCTTCAGCACTAGAAGGACAGACGTAGAATACAATTTAGAAGGGTTTTCAAATGTGATTTAAAAAAAAGCTTTTTTCAATGAATATTGTCTAAAATCATGTTTTAGGCAAAATCCACAAAAAAACTAGTTCGGCATATGAAGGGATACAATTGTTTTTATAACAAACGTGAAAAATATTTTTATACATTTTGCATGAAAAGGGTCTAAAATATGTTTTAACGTTCAGCACTAGAAGGACGTATGAAGAATATAACATACAAGGGTTTTCAAATGTGAATTTAAAAAAAATAATTCTATGAATATTTTCTAAAATCATGTTTTAGGCAAAATCCACAATGCAACTAGTTCGGCATATGAAGGGATACAATTGTTTTTATAACAAACGTGAATAATATTTTTTATACATTTTGCATGAAAAGGGTCTAAAATATGTTTTAACGTTCAGCACTAGAAGGACGTATGAAGAATATAACATACAAGGGTTTTCAAATGTGAATTTAAAAAAAATAATTCTATGAATATTTTCTAAAATCATGTTTTAGGCAAAATCCACAATGCAACTAGTTCGGCATATGAAGGGATACAATTTTTTTATAACAAACGTGAATAATATTTTTTATACATTTTGCATGAAAAGGGTCTAATATATTTTTTTTTACGTTCAGCACTAGAAGGACAGACGTAGAATACAATTTAGAAGGGTTTTCAAATGTGATTTTTTTAAAAGCTTTTTTCAATGAATATTGTCTAAAATCATGTTTTAGGCAAAATCCACAAAAAACTATTTCGGCATATGAAGGGATACAAAGTTTTTTTATAAAAAAACGTGGAAAATATTTTTTATAAATTTTGCATGAAAAGGGTCTAACATATTTTTTAACATTCATCACTAGAAGGACAGGCGTAGAATGCAATTTAGAAGGGTTTTCAAATGTGATTTAAAAAAAAGCTTTTTTCAATGAATATTGTCTAAAATCATGTTTTAGGCAAAATCCATAATGCAACTAGTTCGGCATAGGAAGGGATACAATTTTTTTTATAACAAACGTGAAAAATATTTTTATACATTTTGCATGAAAAGGTTCTAAAATATTTTTTTAACATTCAGCACTAGAAGGACGTATGAAGAATATAACATACAAGGGTTTTCAAATGTGATTAAAAAAAAAATTCAATGAATATTGTCTAAAATCATGTTTTAGGCAAAATCCACAATGCAACTAGTTCGGCATATGAAGGGATACAATTGTTTTTATAACAAACGTGAAAAATATTTTTATACATTTTGCATGAAAAGGGTCTAAAATATGTTTTAACGTTCAGCACTAGAAGGACGTATGAAGAATATAACATACAAGGGTTTTCAAATGTGATTTTAAAAAAAATAATTCTATGAATATTTTCTAAAATCATGTTTTAGGCAAAATCCACAATGCAACTAGTTCGGCATATGAAGGGATACAATTTTTTTTATAACAAACGTGAATAATATTTTTTATACATTTTGCATGAAAAGGGTCTAATATTTTTTTTTACGTTCAGCACTAGAAGGACAGATGTAGAATACAATTTAGAAGGGTTTTCAAATGTGATTTTTTAAAAAGCTTTTTTCAATGAATATTGTCTAAAATCATGTTTTAGGCAAAATCCACAAAAAAACTAGTTCGGCATATGAAGGGATACAACGTTTTTTAAATAAAAAATGTGAAAAATATTTTTTATACATTTTGCATGAAAAGGGTCTAAAATATTTTTTTTACGTTCAGCACTAGAAGGAAAGGCGTAGAATACAATTTAGAAGGGTTTTCAAATGTGATTTAAAAAAGCTTTTTCAATGAATATTGTCTAAAATCATGTTTTAGGCAAAATCCACAAAAAAAATAGTTCGGTATATGAAGGGATACAAAGTTTTTAAATAAAAACGTGAAAAATATTTTCTTTTAATTTTGCATGAAAAGGGTCTAAAATATGTTTTAACGTTCATCATAAGAAGGACATATGTAGAATTCAACATACAAGGGTTTTCAAATGTGATTAAAAAATATATATATTTAAAGAATATTTTCTAAAATCATATTTTAGGCAAAATCCACAATTTAACTAGTTCGGCATATGAAGGGATATAATTTTTTTTATAACAAACTTAAAAAATATTTTTTATACATTTTGAATGAAAAGGGTCTAAAATATTTTTTTTACGTTCAGCACTAGAAGGACAGACGTAGAATACAATTTAGAAGGGTTTTCAAATGTGATTTAAAAAAAAGCTTTTTTCAATGAATATTGTCTAAAATCATGTTTTAGGCAAAATCCATAATGCAACTAGTTCGGCATAGGAAGGGATACAATTTTTTTTATAACAAACGTGAAAAATATTTTTATACATTTTGCATGAAAAGGTTCTAAAATATTTTTTTAACATTCAGCACTAGAAGGACGTATGAAGAATATAACATACAAGGGTTTTCAAATGTGATAAAAAAAATTCAATGAATATTGTCTAAAATCATGTTTTAGGCAAAATCCACAATGCAACTAGTTCGGCATATGAAGGGATACAATTGTTTTTATAACAAACGTGAAAAATATTTTTATACATTTTGCATGAAAAGGGTCTAAAATATGTTTTAACGTTCAGCACTAGAAGGACGTATGAAGAATATAACATACAAGGGTTTTCAAATGTGAATTTAAAAAAAAAAATTATATGAATATTTTCTAAAATCATGTTTTAGGCAAAATCCACAATGCAACTAGTTCGGCATATGAAGGGATACAATTGTTTTTATAACAAACGTGAATAATATTTTTTATACATTTTGCATGAAAAGGGTCTAAAATATGTTTTAACGTTCAGCACTAGAAGGACGTATGAAGAATATAACATACAAGGGTTTTCAAATGTGAATTTTAAAAAAATAATTCTATGAATATTTTCTAAAATCATGTTTTAGGCAAAATCCACAATGCAACTAGTTCGGCATATGAAGGGATACAATTTTTTTTATAACAAACGTGAATAATATTTTTTATACATTTTGCATGAAAAGGGTCTAATATATTTTTTTTACGTTCAGCACTAGAAGGACAGATGTAGAATACAATTTAGAAGGGTTTTCAAATGTGATTTTTTAAAAGCTTTTTTCAATGAATATTGTCTAAAATCATGTTTTAGGCAAAATCCACAAAAAAACTATTTCGGCATATGAAGGGATACAAAGTTTTTTTATAAAAAACGTGAAAAATATTTTTTATAAATTTTGCATGAAAAGGGTCTAACATATTTTTAACATTCATCACTAGAAGGACAGGCGTAGAATGCAATTTAGAAGGGTTTTCAAATGTGATTTAAAAAAAGCTTTTTTCAATGAATATTGTCTAAAATCATGTTTTAGGCAAAATCCATAATGCAACTAGTTCGGCATAGGAAGGGATACAATTTTTTTATAACAAACGTGAAAAATATTTTTATACATTTTGCATGAAAAGGTTCTAAAATATTTTTTAACATTCAGCACTAGAAGGACGTATGAAGAATATAACATACAAGGGTTTTCAAATGTGATTAAAAAAAAATTTCAATGAATATTGTCTAAAATCATGTTTTAGGCAAAATCCACAATGCAACTAGTTCGGCATATGAAGGGATACAATTGTTTTTATAACAAACGTGAAAAATATTTTTATACATTTTGCATGAAAAGGGTCTAAAATATGTTTTAACGTTCAGCACTAGAAGGACGTATGAAGAATATAACATACAAGGGTTTTCAAATGTGATTTAAAAAAAAATAATTCTATGAATATTTTCTAAAATCATGTTTTAGGCAAAATCCACAATGCAACTAGTTCGGCATATGAAGGGATACAATTTTTTTTATAACAAACGTGAATAATATTTTTTATACATTTTGCATGAAAAGGGTCTAATATATTTTTTTACGTTCAGCACTAGAAGGACAGATGTAGAATACAATTTAGAAGGGTTTTCAAATGTGATTTTTTAAAAGCTTTTTTCAATGAATATTGTCTAAAATCATGTTTTAGGCAAAATCCACAAAAAAACTAGTTCGGCATATGAAGGGATACAAAGTTTTTTTATAAAAAACGTGAAAAATATTTTTTATACATTTTGCATGAAAAAGGGTCTAACATATTTTTTAACATTCATCACTAGAAGGACAGACGTAGAATACAATTTAGAAGGGTTTTCAAATGTGATTTAAAAAAAGCTTTTTCAATGAATATTTTCTAAAATCATGTTTTAGGCAAAATCCACAAAAAAACTAGTTCGGCATATGAAGGGATACAACGTTTTTTAAATAAAAAATGTGAAAAATATTTTTATACATTTTGCATGAAAAGGGTCTAAAATATTTTTTTACGTTCAGCACTAGAAGGAAAGGCGTAGAATACAATTTAGAAGGGTTTTCAAATGTGATTTAAAAAAAGCTTTTTTTCAATGAATATTGTCTAAAATCATGTTTTAGGCAAAATCCACAAAAAAACTAGTTCGGTATATGAAGGGATACAAAGTTTTTTAAATAAAAAACGTGAAAAATATTTTCTTTTAATTTTGCATGAAAAGGGTCTAAAATATGTTTTAACGTTCATCATAAGAAGGACATATGTAGAATTCAACATACAAGGGTTTTCAAATGTGATTAAAAAAATATATATATTTAAAGAATATTTTCTAAAATCATATTTTAGGCAAAATCCACAATTTAACTAGTTCGGCATATGAAGGGATATAATTTTTTTTATAACAAACTTGAAAAATATTTTTTATACATTTTGCATGAAAAGGGTCTAAAATATTTTTTTTACGTTCAGCACTAGAAGGACAGACGTAGAATACAATTTAGAAGTGTTTTCAAATGTGATTTTTTAAAAGCTTTTTTCAATGAATATTGTCTAAAATCATGTTTTAGGCAAAATCCACAAAAAAACTAGTTCGGCATATGAAGGGATACAATTTTTTTATAAAAAAACGTGAAAAATATTTTTTATAAATTTTGCATGAAAAGGGTCTAACATATTTTTTAACATTCATCACTAGAAGGACAGACTTAGAATACAATTTAGAAGGGTTTTCAAATGTGATTTAAAAAAAAGCTTTTTCAATAAATATTTTCTAAAATCATGTTTTAGGCAAAATCCACAAAAAAACTAGTTCGGCATATGAAGGGATACAACGTTTTTTAAATAAAAAATGTGAAAAAATATTTTTATACATTTTGCATGAAAAGGGTCTAAAATATTTTTTTACGTTCAGCACTAGAAGGACAGGCGTAGAATGCAATTTAGAAGGGTTTTCAAATGTAATTTTTTTAAAAGCTTTTTTCAATGAATATTGTCTAAAATCATGTTTTAGGCAAAATCCACAATGCAACTAGTTCGGCATATGAAGGGATACAATTTTTTTATGACAAACGTGAAAATATTTTTATACATTTTGCATGAAAAGGGTCTAAAATATTTTTTTTACGTTCAGCACTAGAAGGACAGACGTAGAATACAATTTAGAAGGGTTTTCAAATGTGATTTTTTTAAAAGCTTTTTTCAATGAATATTGTCTAAAATCATGTTTTAGGCAAAATCCACAAAAAAACTAGTTTGGCATATGAAGGGATACAACGTTTTTTAAATAAAAAATGTGAAAAATATTTTTTATACATTTTGCATGAAAAGGGTCTAAAATAATTTTTTTACCTTCAGCACTAGAAGGACAGACGTAGAATACAATTTAGAAGGGTTTTCAAATGTGATTTAAAAAAAAGCTTTTTTCAATGAATATTGTCTAAAATCATGTTTTAGGCAAAATCCACAAAAAAACTAGTTCGGCATATGAAGGGATACAATTGTTTTTATAACAAACGTGAAAAATATTTTTATACATTTTGCATGAAAAAGGGTCTAAAATATGTTTTAACGTTCAGCACTAGAAGGACGTATGAAGAATATAACATACAAGGGTTTTCAAATGTGAATTTAAAAAAAATAATTCTATGAATATTTTCTAAAATCATGTTTTAGGCAAAATCCACAATGCAACTAGTTCGGCATATGAAGGGATACAATTGTTTTTATAACAAACGTGAATAATATTTTTATACATTTTGCATGAAAAGGGTCTAAAATATGTTTTAACGTTCAGCACTAGAAGGACGTATGAAGAATATAACATACAAGGGTTTTCAAATGTGAATTTAAAAAAAATAATTCTATGAATATTTTCTAAAATCATGTTTTAGGCAAAATCCACAATGCAACTAGTTCGGCATATGAAGGGATACAATTTTTTTTTATAACAAACGTGAATAATATTTTTATACATTTTGCATGAAAAGGGTCTAATATATTTTTTTACGTTCAGCACTAGAAGGACAGATGTAGAATACAATTTAGAAGGGTTTTCAAATGTGATTTTTTTAAAAGCTTTTTTCAATGAATATTGTCTAAAATCATGTTTTAGGCAAAATCCACAAAAAAACTATTTCGGCATATGAAGGGATACAAAGTTTTTTATAAAAAACGTGAAAAATATTTTTATAAATTTTGCATGAAAAGGGTCTAACATATTTTTTAACATTCATCACTAGAAGGACAGGCGTAGAATGCAATTTAGAAGGGTTTTCAAATGTGATTTAAAAAAAAGCTTTTTTCAATGAATATTGTCTAAAATCATGTTTTAGGCAAAATCCATAATGCAACTAGTTCGGCATAGGAAGGGATACAATTTTTTTTATAACAAACGTGAAAAATATTTTTATACATTTTGCATGAAAAGGTTCTAAAATATTTTTTTAACATTCAGCACTAGAAGGACGTATGAAGAATATAACATACAAGGGTTTTCAAATGTGATTAAAAAAAAAAATTCAATGAATATTGTCTAAAATCATGTTTTAGGCAAAATCCACAATGCAACTAGTTCGGCATATGAAGGGATACAATTGTTTTTATAACAAACGTGAAAAATATTTTTATACATTTTGCATGAAAAGGGTCTAAAATATGTTTTAACGTTCAGCACTAGAAGGACGTATGAAGAATATAACATACAAGGGTTTTCAAATGTGATTTTAAAAAAATAATTCTATGAATATTTTCTAAAATCATGTTTTAGGCAAAATCCACAATGCAACTAGTTCGGCATATGAAGGGATACAATTTTTTTATAACAAACGTGAATAATATTTTTATACATTTTGCATGAAAAGGGTCTAATATTTTTTTTTACGTTCAGCACTAGAAGGACAGATGTAGAATACAATTTAGAAGGGTTTTCAAATGTGATTTTTTAAAAAGCTTTTTCAATGAATATTGTCTAAAATCATGTTTTAGGCAAAATCCACAAAAAAACTAGTTCGGCATATGAAGGGATACAACGTTTTTTAAATAAAAAAATGTGAAAAATATTTTTATACATTTTGCATGAAAAGGGTCTAAAATATTTTTTTTACGTTCAGCACTAGAAGGAAAGGCGTAGAATACAATTTAGAAGGGTTTTCAAATGTGATTTAAAAAAAAGCTTTTTTCAATGAATATTGTCTAAAATCATGTTTTAGGCAAAATCCACAAAAAAAATAGTTCGGTATATGAAGGGATACAAAGTTTTTTAAATAAAAAACGTGAAAAATATTTTCTTTTAATTTTGCATGAAAAGGGTCTAAAATATGTTTTAACGTTCATCATAAGAAGGACATATGTAGAATTCAACATACAAGGGTTTTCAAATGTGATTAAAAAATATATATATTTAAAGAATATTTTCTAAAATCATATTTTAGGCAAAATCCACAATTTAACTAGTTCGGCATATGAAGGGATATAATTTTTTTATAACAAACTTAAAAAATATTTTTTATACATTTTGAATGAAAAGGGTCTAAAATATTTTTTTTACGTTCAGCACTAGAAGGACAGACGTAGAATACAATTTAGAAGGGTTTTCAAATGTGATTTAAAAAAAAAGCTTTTTTCAATGAATATTGTCTAAAATCATGTTTTAGGCAAAATCCATAATGCAACTAGTTCGGCATAGGAAGGGATAAATTTTTTTTTATAACAAACGTGAAAAATATTTTTATACATTTTGCATGAAAAGGTTCTAAAATATTTTTTTAACATTCAGCACTAGAAGGACGTATGAAGAATATAACATACAAGGGTTTTCAAATGTGATAAAAAAAAATTCAATGAATATTGTCTAAAATCATGTTTTAGGCAAAATCCACAATGCAACTAGTTCGGCATATGAAGGGATACAATTGTTTTTATAACAAACGTGAAAAATATTTTTATACATTTTGCATGAAAAGGGTCTAAAATATGTTTTAACGTTCAGCACTAGAAGGACGTATGAAGAATATAACATACAAGGGTTTTCAAATGTGAATTTAAAAAAAAAAATTATATGAATATTTTCTAAAATCATGTTTTAGGCAAAATCCACAATGCAACTAGTTCGGCATATGAAGGGATACAATTGTTTTTATAACAAACGTGAATAATATTTTTTATACATTTTGCATGAAAAGGGTCTAAAATATGTTTTAACGTTCAGCACTAGAAGGACGTATGAAGAATATAACATACAAGGGTTTTCAAATGTGAATTTAAAAAAATAATTCTATGAATATTTTCTAAAATCATGTTTTAGGCAAAATCCACAATGCAACTAGTTCGGCATATGAAGGGATACAATTTTTTTTATAACAAACGTGAATAATATTTTTTATACATTTTGCATGAAAAGGGTCTAATATATTTTTTTACGTTCAGCACTAGAAGGACAGATGTAGAATACAATTTAGAAGGGTTTTCAAATGTGATTTTTTAAAAGCTTTTTTCAATGAATATTGTCTAAAATCATGTTTTAGGCAAAATCCACAAAAAACTATTTCGGCATATGAAGGGATACAAAGTTTTTTTATAAAAAACGTGAAAAATATTTTTTATAAATTTTGCATGAAAAGGGTCTAACATATTTTTTAACATTCATCACTAGAAGGACAGGCGTAGAATGCAATTTAGAAGGGTTTTCAAATGTGATTTAAAAAAAGCTTTTTTCAATGAATATTGTCTAAAATCATGTTTTAGGCAAAATCCATAATGCAACTAGTTCGGCATAGGAAGGGATACAATTTTTTTTTATAACAAACGTGAAAAAATATTTTTTATACATTTTGCATGAAAAGGTTCTAAAATATTTTTTTAACATTCAGCACTAGAAGGACGTATGAAGAATATAACATACAAGGGTTTTCAAATGTGATTAAAAAAAATTTCAATGAATATTGTCTAAAATCATGTTTTAGGCAAAATCCACAATGCAACTAGTTCGGCATATGAAGGGATACAATTGTTTTTATAACAAACGTGAAAAATATTTTTATACATTTTGCATGAAAAGGGTCTAAAATATGTTTTAACGTTCAGCACTAGAAGGACGTATGAAGAATATAACATACAAGGGTTTTCAAATGTGATTTAAAAAAAATTATTCTATGAATATTTTCTAAAATCATGTTTTAGGCAAAATCCACAATGCAACTAGTTCGGCATATGAAGGGATACAATTTTTTTTTATAACAAACGTGAATAATATTTTTTATACATTTTGCATGAAAAGGGTCTAATATTTTTTTTACGTTCAGCACTAGAAGGACAGATGTAGAATACAATTTAGAAGGGTTTTCAAATGTGATTTTTTTAAAAAGCTTTTTTCAATGAATATTGTCTAAAATCATGTTTTAGGCAAAATCCACAAAAAAACTAGTTCGGCATATGAAGGGATACAACGTTTTTTAAATAAAAATGTGAAAAATATTTTTTATACATTTTGCATGAAAAGGGTCTAAAATATTTTTTTACGTTCAGCACTAGAAGGAAAGGCGTAGAATACAATTTAGAAGGGTTTTCAAATGTGATTTAAAAAAAGCTTTTTCAATGAATATTGTCTAAAATCATGTTTTAGGCAAAATCCACAAAAAAACTAGTTCGGTATATGAAGGGATACAAAGTTTTTTAAATAAAAAACGTGAAAATATTTTCTTTTAATTTTGCATGAAAAGGGTCTAAAATATGTTTTAACGTTCATCATAAGAAGGACATATGTAGAATTCAACATACAAGGGTTTTCAAATGTGATTAAAAAATATATATATTTAAAGAATATTTTCTAAAATCATATTTTAGGCAAAATCCACAATTTAACTAGTTCGGCATATGAAGGGATATAATTTTTTTTATAACAAACTTAAAAAATATTTTTTATACATTTTGAATGAAAAGGGTCTAAAATATTTTTTTTTACGTTCAGCACTAGAAGGACAGACGTAGAATACAATTTAGAAGTGTTTTCAAATGTGATTTTTTTAAAAGCTTTTTTCAATGAATATTGTCTAAAATCATGTTTTAGGCAAAATCCACAAAAAAACTAGTTCGGCATATGAAGGGATACAATTTTTTTATAAAAAACGTGAAAAATATTTTTTTATAAATTTTGCATGAAAAGGGTCTAACATATTTTTAACATTCATCACTAGAAGGACAGACGTAGAATACAATTTAGAAGGGTTTTCAAATGTGATTTAAAAAAAAGCTTTTTTCAATAAATATTTTCTAAAATCATGTTTTAGGCAAAATCCACAAAAAAACTAGTTCGGCATATGAAGGGATACAACGTTTTTTAAATAAAAAATGTGAAAAATATTTTTATACATTTTGCATGAAAAGGGTCTAAAATATTTTTTTACGTTCAGCACTAGAAGGACAGGCGTAGAATGCAATTTAGAAGGGTTTTCAAATGTAATTTTTTTAAAAGCTTTTTTCAATGAATATTGTCTAAAATCATGTTTTAGGCAAAATCCACAATGCAACTAGTTCGGCATATGAAGGGATACAATTTTTTTTATGACAAACGTGAAAATATTTTTTATACATTTTGCATGAAAAGGGTCTAAAATATTTTTTTTACGTTCAGCACTAGAAGGACAGACGTAGAATACAATTTAGAAGGGTTTTCAAATGTGATTTTTTAAAAGCTTTTTTTCAATGAATATTGTCTAAAATCATGTTTTAGGCAAAATCCACAAAAAAACTAGTTTGGCATATGAAGGGATACAACGTTTTTTAAATAAAAAATGTGAAAAATATTTTTTATACATTTTGCATGAAAAGGGTCTAAAATAATTTTTTTACCTTCAGCACTAGAAGGACAGACGTAGAATACAATTTAGAAGGGTTTTCAAATGTGATTTAAAAAAAAGCTTTTTTCAATGAATATTGTCTAAAATCATGTTTTAGGCAAAATCCATAATGCAACTAGTTCGGCATAGGAAGGGATACAATTTTTTTTATAACAAACGTGAAAAATATTTTTATAGATTTTGCATGAAAAGGTTCTAAAATATTTGTTTTACATTCAGCACTAGAAGGACATATGTAGAATTCAACATACAGGGGTTTTCAAATGTGATTAAAAAAAAAATTTCAATGAATATTGTCTAAAATCATGTTTTAGGCAAAATCCACAATGCAACTAGTTCGGCATATGAAGGGATACAATTGTTTTTATAACAAACGTGAAAAATATTTTTATACATTTTGCATGAAAAGGGTCTAAAATATGTTTTAACGTTCAGCACTAGAAGGACGTATGAAGAATATAACATACAAGGGTTTTCAAATGTGATTTAAAAAAAAATAATTCTATGAATATTTTCTAAAATCATGTTTTAGGCAAAATCCACAATGCAACTAGTTCGGCATATGAAGGGATACAATTTTTTTATAACAAACGTGAATAATATTTTTTATACATTTTGCATGAAAAGGGTCTAATATATTTTTTTACGTTCAGCACTAGAAGGACAGATGTAGAATACAATTTAGAAGGGTTTTCAAATGTGATTTTTTAAAAAGCTTTTTCAATGAATGTTGTCTAAAATAATGTTTTAGGCAAAATCAACAAAAAAACTAGTTTGGCATATGAAGGGATACAAAGTTTTTTTATAAAAAACGTGAACAATATTTTTATACATTTTGCATGAAAAGGGTCTAACATATTTTTAACATTCATCACTAGAAGGACAGACGTAGAATACAATTTAGAAGGGTTTTCAAATGTGATTTAAAAAAAGCTTTTTTCAATGAATATTTTCTAAAATCATGTTTTAGGCAAAATCCACAAAAAAACTAGTTCGGCATATGAAGGGATACAACGTTTTTTAAATAAAAAATGTGAAAAATATTTTTTATACATTTTGCATGAAAAGGGTCTAAAATATTTTTTTTACGTTCAGCACTAGAAGGAAAGGCGTAGAATACAATTTAGAAGGGTTTTCAAATGTGATTTAAAAAAAAGCTTTTTTCAATGAATATTGTCTAAAATCATGTTTTAGGCAAAATCCACAAAAAAACTAGTTCGGAATATGAAGGGATACAAAGTTTTTAAATAAAAAACGTGAAAAATATTTTATTTTAATTTTGCATGAAAAGGGTCTAAAATATGTTTTAACGTTCATCATAAGAAGGACATATGTAGAATTCAACATACAAGGGTTTTCAAATGTGATTAAAAAAAATATATATTTAAAGAATATTTTCTAAAATCATATTTTAGGCAAAATCCACAATTTAACTAGTTCGGCATATGAAGGGATATAATTTTTTTATAACAAACTTGAAAAATATTTTTATACATTTTGCATGAAAAGGGTCTAAAATATTTTTTTTACGTTCAGCACTAGAAGGACAGACGTAGAATACAATTTAGAAGTGTTTTCAAATGTGATTTTTTAAAAGCTTTTTTCAATGAATATTGTCTAAAATCATGTTTTAGGCAAAATCCACAAAAAAACTAGTTCGGCATATGAAGGGATACAATTTTTTTTATAAAAAACGTGAAAAATATTTTTATAAATTTTGCATGAAAAAGGGTCTAACATATTTTTTAACATTCATCACTAGAAGGACAGACGTAGAATACAATTTAGAAGGGTTTTCAAATGTGATTTAAAAAAAGCTTTTTTCAATAAATATTTTCTAAAATCATGTTTTAGGCAAAATCCACAAAAAAACTAGTTCGGCATATGAAGGGATACAACGTTTTTTTAAATAAAAAATGTGAAAAATATTTTTTATACATTTTGCATGAAAAGGGTCTAAAATATTTTTTTTACGTTCAGCACTAGAAGGACAGGCGTAGAATGCAATTTAGAAGGGTTTTCAAATGTAATTTTTTTAAAAGCTTTTTTCAATGAATATTGTCTAAAATCATGTTTTAGGCAAAATCCACAATGCAACTAGTTCGGCATATGAAGGGATACAATTTTTTTTATGACAAACGTGAAAATATTTTTTATACATTTTGCATGAAAAGGGTCTAAAATATTTTTTTTACGTTCAGCACTAGAAGGACAGACGTAGAATACAATTTAGAAGGGTTTTCAAATGTGATTTTTTAAAAGCTTTTTCAATGAATATTGTCTAAAATCATGTTTTAGGCAAAATCCACAAAAAAACTAGTTTGGCATATGAAGGGATACAACGTTTTTTAAATAAAAAATGTGAAAAATATTTTTTATACATTTTGCATGAAAAGGGTCTAAAATAATTTTTTTACCTTCAGCACTAGAAGGACAGACGTAGAATACAATTTAGAAGGGTTTTCAAATGTGATTTAAAAAAAAGCTTTTTTCAATGAATATTGTCTAAAATCATGTTTTAGGCAAAATCCATAATGCAACTAGTTTGGCATAGGAAGGGATACAATTTTTTTATAACAAACGTGAAAAATATTTTTATAGATTTTGCATGAAAAGGTTCTAAAATATTTTTTTACATTCAGCACTAGAAGGACATATGTAGAATTCAACATACAGGGGTTTTCAAATGTGATTAAAAAAAAAATTCAATGAATATTGTCTAAAATCATGTTTTAGGCAAAATCCACAATGCAACTAGTTCGGCATATGAAGGGATACAATTGTTTTTATAACAAACGTGAAAAATATTTTTATACATTTTGCATGAAAAGGGTCTAAAATATGTTTTAACGTTCAGCACTAGAAGGACGTATGAAGAATATAACATACAAGGGTTTTCAAATGTGATTTAAAAAAATAATTCTATGAATATTTTCTAAAATCATGTTTTAGGCAAAATCCACAATGCAACTAGTTCGGCATATGAAGGGATACAATTTTTTTTATAACAAACGTGAATAATATTTTTTATACATTTTGCATGAAAAGGGTCTAATATTTTTTTTTTACGTTCAGCACTAGAAGGACAGATGTAGAATACAATTTAGAAGGGTTTTCAAATGTGATTTTTTTAAAAGCTTTTTTCAATGAATATTGTCTAAAATCATGTTTTAGGCAAAATCCACAAAAAAACTAGTTCGGCATATGAAGGGATACAAAGTTTTTTTATAAAAAACGTGAAAAATATTTTTTATACATTTTGCATGAAAAGGGTCTAACATATTTTTTAACATTCATCACTAGAAGGACAGACGTAGAATACAATTTAGAAGGGTTTTCAAATGTGATTTAAAAAAAAAAAATTTTCAATGAATATTTTCTAAAATCGTGTTTTAGGCAAAATCCACAAAAAAACTAGTTCGGCATATGAAGGGATACAACGTTTTTTAAATAAAAAATGTGAAAAATATTTTTTATACATTTTGCATGAAAAGGGTCTAAAATATTTTTTTTACGTTCAGCACTAGAAGGAAAGGCGTAGAATACAATTTAGAAGGGTTTTCAAATGTGATTTAAAAAAAGCTTTTTTCAATGAATATTGTCTAAAATCATGTTTTAGGCAAAATCCACAAAAAAACTAGTTCGGTATATGAAGGGATACAAAGTTTTTTAAATAAAAAACGTGAAAAATATTTTCTTTTAATTTTGCATGAAAAGGGTCTAAAATATGTTTTAACGTTCATCATAAGAAGGACATATGTAGAATTCAATATACAAGGGTTTTCAAATGTGATTAAAAAATATATATATTTAAAGAATATTTTCTAAAATCATATTTTAGGCAAAATCCACAATTTAACTAGTTCGGCAAATGAAGGGATATAATTTTTTTATAACAAACTTGAAAAAATATTTTTATACATTTTGCATGAAAAGGGTCTAAAATATTTTTTTTTACGTTCAGCACTAGAAGGACAGACGTAGAATACAATTTAGAAGTGTTTTCAATTGTGATTTTTTAAAAAGCTTTTTTCAATGAATATTGTCTAAAATCATGTTTTAGGCAAAATCCACAATGCAACTAGTTCGGCATATGAAGGGATACAATTTTTTTTATAAAAAACGTGAAAAATATTTTTTATAGATTTTGCATGAAAAGGGTCTAACATATTTTTTAACATTCATCACTAGAAGGACAGACGTAGAATACAATTTAGAAGGGTTTTCAAATGTGATTTAAAAAAAAGCTTTTTTCAATAAATATTTTCTAAAATCATGTTTTAGGCAAAATCCACAAAAAAACTAGTTCGGCATATGAAGGGATACAACGTTTTTTAAATAAAAAATGTGAAAAATATTTTTTATACATTTTGCATGAAAAGGGTCTAAAATATTTTTTTTACGTTCAGCACTAGAAGGAAAGGCGTAGAATGCAATTTAGAAGGGTTTTCAAATGTGATTTTTTTAAAAGCTTTTTTCAATGAATATTGTCTAAAATCATGTTTTAGGCAAAATCCACAATGCAACTAGTTCGGCATATGAAGGGATACAAATTTTTTTATGACAAACGTGAAAATATTTTTTATACATTTTGCATGAAAAGGGTCTAAAATATTGTTTTTACGTTCAGCACTAGAAGGACAGGCGTAGAATACAATTTAGAAGGGTTTTCAAATGTGATTTTTTTAAAAGCTTTTTTCAATGAATATTGTCTAAAATCATGTTTTAGGCAAAATCCACAAAAAAACTAGTTTGGCATATGAAGGGATACAACGTTTTTTAAATAAAAATGTGAAAATATTTTTTATACATTTTGCATGAAAAGGGTCTAAAATATTTTTTTACGTTCAGCACTAGAAGGACAGACGTAGAATACAATTTAGAAGGGTTTTCAAATGTGATTTAAAAAAAAGCTTTTTCAATGAATATTGTCTAAAATCATGTTTTAGGCAAAATCCATAATGCAACTAGTTCGGCATAGGAAGGGATACAATTTTTTTATAACAAACGTGAAAAATATTTTTATACATTTTGCATGAAAAGGTTCTAAAATATTTTTTTTACATTCAGCACTAGAAGGACATATGTAGAATTCAACATACAAGGGTTTTCAAATGTGATTAAAAAAAAAATTTCAATGAATATTGTCTAAAATCATGTTTTAGGCAAAATCCACAATGCAACTAGTTCGGCATATGAAGGGATACAATTTTTTATAACAAACGTGAATAATATTTTTTATACATTTTGCATGAAAAGGGTCTAACATATTTTTTAACATTCATCACTAGAAGGACAGACGTAGAATACAATTTAGAAGGGTTTTCAAATGTGATTTAAAAAAAAGCTTTTTTCAATGAATATTTTCTAAAATCATGTTTTAGGCAAAATCCACAAAAAAACTAGTTCGGCATATGAAGGGATACAACGTTTTTTAAATAAAAAATGTGAAAAATATTTTTTATACATTTTGCATGAAAAGGGTCTAAAATATTTTTTTACGTTCAGCACTAGAAGGAAAGGCGTAGAATACAATTTAGAAGGGTTTTCAAATGTGATTTAAAAAAAAGCTTTTTTCAATGAATATTGTCTAAAATCATGTTTTAGGCAAAATCCACAAAAAAACTAGTTCGGTATATGAAGGGATACAAAGTTTTTTAAATAAAAAACGTGAAAAATATTTTCTTTTAATTTTGCATGAAAAGGGTCTAAAATATGTTTTAACGTTCATCATAAGAAGGACATATGTAGAATTCAACATACAAGGGTTTTCAAATGTGATTAAAAAAATATATATATTTAAAGAATATTTTCTAAAATCATATTTTAGGCAAAATCCACAATTTAACTAGTTCGGCAAATGAAGGGATATAATTTTTTTATAACAAACTTGAAAAATATTTTTATACATTTTGCATGAAAGGGTCTAAAATATTTTTTACGTTCAGCACTAGAAGGACAGACGTAGAATACAATTTAGAAGTGTTTTCAAATGTGATTTTTAAAAAGCTTTTTTCAATGAATATTGTCTAAAATCATGTTTTAGGCAAAATCCACAAAAAACTAGTTCGGCATATGAAGGGATACAATTTTTTTTATAAAAAACGTGAAAAATATTTTTTATAGATTTTGCATGAAAAGGGTCTAACATATTTTTTAACATTCATCACTAGAAGGACAGACGTAGAATACAATTTAGAAGGGTTTTCAAATGTGATTTAAAAAAAAGCTTTTTTCAATGAATATTTTCTAAAATCATGTTTTACGCAAAATCCACAATGCAACTAGTTCGGCATATGAAGGGATACAATTTTTTTTATAACAGAGGTGAAAAATATTTGTTCTACATTTTGCATGAAAAGGGTCTAAAATATTTTTTTACGTTCAGCACTAGTAGGACAGACGTAGAATACAATTTAGAAGGGTTTTCAAATGTGATTTAAAAAAAAAAATTTTTCAATGAATATTGTCTAAAATCATGTTTTAGGCAAAATCCATAATGCAACTAGTTCGGCATAGGAAGGGATACAATTTTTTTTATAACAAACGTGAAAAATATTTTTATACATTTTGCATGAAAAGGGTCTAAAATATGTTTTAACGTTCAGCACTAGAAGGACATATGAAGAATATAACATACAAGGGTTTTCAAATGTGATTAAAAAAAAAAAATTCTATGAATATTGTCTAAAATCATGTTTTAGGCAAAATCCACAATGCAACTAGTTCGGCATATGAAGGGATACATTTTTTTATAACAAACGTGAATAATATTTTTATACATTTTGCATGAAAAGGGTCTAATATTTTTTTTTTACGTTCAGCACTAGAAGGACAGACGTAGAATACAATTTAGAAGGGTTTTCAAATGTGATTTAAAAAAAAGCTTTTTTCAATGAATATTTTCTAAAATCATGTTTTAGGCAAAATCCACAAAAAAACTAGTTTGGCATATGAAGGGATACAACGTTTTTTAAATAAAAAATGTGAAAAATATTTTTTATACATTTTGCATGAAAAGGGTCTAAAATATTTTTTTTACGTTCAGTACTAGAAGGACAGGCGTAGAATGCAATTTAGAAGGGTTTTCAAATGTAATTTTTTAAAAAGCTATTTTCAATGAATATTGTCTAAAATCATGTTTTAGGCAAAATCCATAATGCAACTAGTTCGGCATAGGAAGGGATACAATTTTTTTTATAACAAACGTGAAAAATATTTTTATACATTTTGCATGAAAAGGTTCTAAAATATTTTTTTTACATTCAGCACTAGAAGGACATATGTAGAATTCAACATACAAGGGGTTTTCAAATGTGATTAAAAAAAAAATTCAATGAATATTGTCTAAAATCATGTTTTAGGCAAAATCCACAATGCAACTAGTTCGGCATATGAAGGGATACAATTGTTTTATAACAAACGTGAAAAATATTTTTATACATTTTGCATGAAAAGGGTCTAAAATATGTTTTAACGTTCAGCACTAGAAGGACGTATGAAGAATATAATATACAAGGGTTTTCAAATGTGATTTAAAAAAATAATTCTATGAATATTTTCTAAAATCATGTTTTAGGCAAAATCCACAATGCAACTAGTTCGGCATATGAAGGGATACCATTTTTTTTATAACAAACGTGAATAATATTTTTTATACATTTTGCATGAAAAGGGTCTAATATTTTTTTTACGTTCAGCACTAGAAGGACAGATGTAGAATACAATTTAGAAGGGTTTTCAAATGTGATTTTTAAAAAGCTTTTTCAATGAATATTGTCTAAAATCATGTTTTAGGCAAAATCCACAAAAAAACTAGTTCGGCATATGAAGGGATACAAAGTTTTTTTATAAAAAACGTGAATTTTTTTTTTTATAAATTTTGCATGAAAAGGGTCTAACATATTTTTTAACATTCATCACTAGAAGGACAGGCGTAGAATACAATTTAGAAGGGTTTTCAAATGTGATTTAAAAAAGCTTTTTTCAATGAATATTTTCTAAAATCATGTTTTAGGCAAAATCCACAAAAACTAGTTCGGCATATGAAGGGATACAACGTTTTTTAAATAAAAATGTGAAAAATATTTTTATACATTTTGCATGAAAAGGGTCTAAAATATTTTTTTACGTTCAGCACTAGAGGGAAAGGCGTAGAATACAATTTAGAAGGGTTTTCAAATGTGATTTAAAAAAAAGCTTTTTTCAATGAATATTGTCTAAAATCATGTTTTAGGCAAAATCCACAAAAAAACTAGTTCGGTATATGAAGGGATA
The DNA here is from genome assembly GCF_020615455.1 of Coregonus clupeaformis. Lineage (NCBI taxonomy): Eukaryota > Metazoa > Chordata > Actinopteri > Salmoniformes > Salmonidae > Coregonus > Coregonus clupeaformis. The sequence goes on from NW_025534064.1 coordinate 127,300, forward strand.
CAAAGTTTTTTAAATAAAAAACGTGAAAAATATTTTCTTTTAATTTTGCATGAAAAGGGTCTAAAATATGTTTTAACGTTCATCATAAGAAGGACATATGTAGAATTCAACATACAAGGGTTTTCAAATGTGATTAAAAAATATATATATTTAAAGAATATTTTCTAAAATCATATTTTAGGCAAAATCCACAATTTAACTAGTTCGGCAAATGAAGGGATATAATTTTTTTATAACAAACTTGAAAAAATATTTTTATACATTTTGCATGAAAAGGGTCTAAAATATTTTTTTTACGTTCAGCACTAGAAGGACAGACGTAGACTACAATTTAGAAGTGTTTTCAATTGTGATTTTTTAAAAGCTTTTTCAATGAATATTGTCTAAAATCATGTTTTATGCAAAATCCACAAAAAAACTAGTTCGGCATATGAAGGGATACAATTTTTTTTATAAAAAACGTGAAAAATATTTTTATAGATTTTGCATGAAAAGGGTCTAACATATTTTTTAACATTCATCACTAGAAGGACAGACGTAGAATACAATTTAGAAGGGTTTTCAAATGTGATTTAAAAAAAAGCTTTTTTCAATAAATATTTTCTAAAATCATGTTTTAGGCAAAATCCACAAAAAAACTAGTTCGGCATATGAAGGGATACAACGTTTTTTAAATAAAAAATGTGAAAAATATTTTTTATACATTTTGCATGAAAAGGGTCTAAAATATTTTTTTTACGTTCAGCACTAGAAGGAAAGGCGTAGAATGCAATTTAGAAGGGTTTTCAAATGTGATTTTTTTAAAAGCTTTTTTCAATGAATATTGTCTAAAATCATGTTTTAGGCAAAATCCACAATGCAACTAGTTCGGCATATGAAGGGATACAAATGTTTTTATGACAAACGTGAAAATATTTTTTATACATTTTGCATGAAAAGGGTCTAAAATATTGTTTTTACGTTCAGCACTAGAAGGACAGGCGTAGAATGCAATTTAGAAGGGTTTTCAAATGTAATTTTTTAAAAAGCTATTTTCAATGAATATTGTCTAAAATCATGTTTTAGGCAAAATCCACAATGCAACTAGTTCGGCATAGGAAGGGATACAATTTTTTTATAACAAACGTGAAAAATATTTTTATACATTTTGCATGAAAAGGTTCTAAAATATTTTTTTACATTCAGCACTAGAAGGACATATGTAGAATTCAACATACAAGGGTTTTCAAATGTGATTAAAAAAAAATTCAATGAATATTGTCTAAAATCATGTTTTAGGCAAAATCCACAATGCAACTAGTTCGGCATATGAAGGGATACAATTGTTTTTATAACAAAACGTGAAAAATATTTTTATACATTTTGCATGAAAAGGGTCTAAAATATGTTTTAACGTTCAGCACTAGAAGGACGTATGAAGAATATAATATACAAGGGTTTTCAAATGTGATTTAAAAAAAAATAATTCTATGAATATTTTCTAAAATCATGTTTTAGGCAAAATCCACAATGCAACTAGTTCGGCATATGAAGGGATACCATTTTTTTTATAACAAACGTGAATAATATTTTTTATACATTTTGCATGAAAAGGGTCTAATATATTTTTTTTACGTTCAGCACTAGAAGGACAGATGTAGAATACAATTTAGAAGGGTTTTCAAATGTGATTTTTTAAAAAGCTTTTTTCAATGAATATTGTCTAAAATCATGTTTTAGGCAAAATCCACAAAAAAACTAGTTCGGCATATGAAGGGATACAAAGTTTTTTTATAAAAAACGTGAAATTTTTTTTTTATAAATTTTGCATGAAAAGGGTCTAACATATTTTTTAACATTCATCACTAGAAGGACAGACGTAGAATACAATTTAGAAGGGTTTTCAAATGTGATTTAAAAAAAGCTTTTTCAATGAATATTTTCTAAAATTATGTTTTAGGCAAAATCCACAAAAAAACTAGTTCGGCATATGAAGGGATACAACGTTTTTTAAATAAAAATGTGAAAAAATATTTTTATACATTTTGCATGAAAAGGGTCTAAAATATTTTTTTACGTTCAGCACTAGAGGGAAAGGCGTAGAATACAATTTAGAAGGGTTTTCAAATGTGATTTAAAAAAAAGCTTTTTCAATGAATATTGTCTAAAATCATGTTTTAGGCAAAATCCACAAAAAAACTAGTTCGGTATATGAAGGGATACAAAGTTTTTTAAATAAAAAACGTGAAAAATATTTTCTTTTAATTTTGCATGAAAAGGGTCTAAAATATGTTTTAACGTTCATCATAAGAAGGACATATGTAGAATTCAACATACAAGGGTTTTCAAATGTGATTAAAAAATATATATATTTAAAGAATATTTTCTAAAATCATATTTTAGGCAAAATCCACAATTTAACTAGTTCGGCAAATGAAGGGATATAATTTTTTTTATAACAAACTTGAAAAATATTTTTTATACATTTTGCATGAAAAGGGTCTAAAATATTTTTTTTTACGTTCAGCACTAGAAGGACAGACGTAGACTACAATTTAGAAGTGTTTTCAATTGTGATTTTTTAAAAGCTTTTTTCAATGAATATTGTCTAAAATCATGTTTTATGCAAAATCCACAAAAAAACTAGTTCGGCATATGAAGGGATACAATTTTTTTATAAAAAACGTGAAAAATATTTTTTATAGATTTTGCATGGAAAAGGGTCTAACATATTTTTTAACATTCATCACTAGAAGGACAGACGTAGAATACAATTTAGAAGGGTTTTCAAATGTGATTTAAAAAAAAGCTTTTTTCAATAAATATTTTCTAAAATCATGTTTTAGGCAAAATCCACAAAAACTAGTTCGGCATATGAAGGGATACAACGTTTTTTAAATAAAAAATGTGAAAAATATTTTTTATACATTTTGCATGAAAAGGGTCTAAAATATTTTTTACGTTCAGCACTAGAAGGAAAGGCGTAGAATGCAATTTAGAAGGGTTTTCAAATGTGATTTTTTAAAAGCTTTTTTTCAATGAATATTGTCTAAAATCATGTTTTAGGCAAAATCCACAATGCAACTAGTTCGGCATATGAAGGGATACAAATGTTTTTTATGACAAACGTGAAAAATATTTTTATACATTTTGCATGAAAAGGGTCTAAAAATATTGTTTTTACGTTCAGCACTAGAAGGACAGGCGTAGAATACAATTTAGAAGGGTTTTCAAATGTGATTTTTTAAAAAGCTTTTTTCAATGAATATTGTCTAAAATCATGTTTTAGGCAAAATCCACAAAAAAACTAGTTTGGCATATGAAGGATACAACGTTTTTTAAATAAAAAATGTGAAAATATATTTTTATACATTTTTGCACGAAAAGGGTCTAAAATATTTTTTACGTTCAGCACTAGAAGGACAGACGTAGAATACAATTTAGAAGGGTTTTCAAATGTGATTTAAAAAAAAGCTTTTTCAATGAATATTGTCTAAAATCATGTTTTAGGCAAAATCCATAATGCAACTAGTTCCGGCATAGGAAGGGATACAATTTTTTTATAACAAACGTGAAAAATATTTTTATACATTTTGCATGAAAAGGTTCTAAAATATTTTTTTACATTCAGCACTAGAAGGACATATGTAGAATTCAACATACAAGGGTTTTCAAATGTGATTAAAAAAAAATTTCAATGAATATTGTCTAAAATCATGTTTTAGGCAAAATCCACAATGCAACTAGTTCGGCATATGAAGGGATACAATTTTTTTATAACAAACGTGAATAATATTTTTTATACATTTTGCATGAAAAGGGTCTAACATATTTTTTTAACATTCATCACTAGAAGGACAGACGTAGAATACAATTTAGAAGGGTTTTCAAATGTGATTTAAAAAAAGCTTTTTTCAATGAATATTTTCTAAAATCATGTTTTAGGCAAAATCCACAAAAAAACTAGTTCGGCATATGAAGGGATACAACGTTTTTTAAATAAAAAAACTTGAAAAATATTTTTATACATTTTGCATGAAAAGGGTCTAAAATATTTTTTTTACGTTCAGCACTAGAAGGAAAGGCGTAGAATACAATTTAGAAGGGTTTTCAAATGTGATTTTAAAAAAGCTTTTTTCAATGAATATTGTCTAAAATCATGTTTTGCGGCAAAATCCACAAAAAAACTAGTTCGGTATATGAAGGATACAAAGTTTTTTAAATAAAAAACGTGAAAAATATTTTCTTTTAATTTTGCATGAAAAAGGGTCTAAAATATGTTTTAACGTTCATCACAAGAAGGACAGATGTAGAATTCAACATACAAGGGTTTTCAAATCGTGATTAAAAAATATATATATTTAAAGAATATTTTCTAAAATCATATTTTAGGCAAAATCCACAATTTAACTAGTTCGGCAAATGAAGGGATATAATTTTTTTATAACAAACTTGAAAAATATTTGTTATACATTTTGCATGAAAAAGGGTCTAAAATATTTTTTTACGTTCAGCACTAGAAGGACAGACGTAGAATACAATTTAGAAGTGTTTTCAAATGTGATTTTTTAAAAAAGCTTTTTCAATGAATATTGTCTAAAATCATGTTTTAGGCAAAATCCACAAAAAAACTAGTTCGGCATATGAAGGGATACAATTTTTTTATAAAAAAACGTGAAAAATATTTTTTATAGATTTGCATGAAAAAGGGTCTAACATATTTTTTAACATTCATCACTAGAAGGTACAGGCGTAGAATACAATTTAGAAGGGTTTTCAAATGTGATTTAAAAAAGCTTTTTCAATGAATATTTTCTAAAATCATGTTTCTACGTAAAATCCACAATGCAACTAGTTCGGCATATGAAGGGATACAATTTTTTTTATAACAGAGCGTGAAAAAATATTTGTTCTACATTTTGCATGAAAAGGGTCTAAAATATTTTTTACGTTCAGCACTAGTAGGACAGACGTAGAATACAATTTAGAAGGGTTTTCAAATGTGATTTAAATAAAAAAATTTCAATGAATATTGTCTAAAATCATGTTTTAGGCAAAATCCATAATCGCAACTAGTTCGGCATAGGAAGGGATACAATTTTTTTATAACAAACGTGGAAAAATATTTTTATACATTTTGCATGAAAAGGGTCTAAAATATGTTTTAACGTTCAGCACTAGAAGGACATATGAAGAATCATAACATACAAGGGTTTTCAAATGTGATTAAAAAAAAATTCTATGAATATTGTCTAAAATCATGTTTTAGGCAAAATCCACAATGCAACTAGTTCCGGGCATATGAAGGATACAAATTTTTTTATAACAAACGTGAATAATATTTTTATACATTTTGCTTGAAAAAGGGTCTAATATTTTTTTTACGTTCAGCACTAGAAGGACAGGCGTAGAATACAATTTAGAAGGGTTTTCAAATGTGAGTTTAAAAAAAGCTTTTTCAATGAATATTTCTAAAATCATGTTTTAGGCAAAATCCACAAAAAAAACTTAGTTTGGCATATGAAGGGATACAACGTTTTTAAATAAAAAATGTGAAAAATATTTTTATACATTTTGCATGAAAAGGGTCTAAAATATTTTTTTACGTTCAGTACTAGAAGGACAGGCGTAGAATGCAATTTAGAAGGGTTTTCAAATGTAATTTTTTAAAGCTATTTTCAATGAATATTGTCTAAAATCATGTTTTAGGTAAAATCCACAATGCAACTAGTTCGGCATAGGAAGGGATACAATTTTTTTATAACAACGTGAAAATATTTTTATACATTTTGCATGAAAAGGTTCTAAAATAGTTTTTACATTCAGCACTAGAAGGACATATGTAGAATTCAACATACAAGGGTTTTCAAATGTGATTAAAAAAAAATTCAATGAATATTGTCTAAAATCATGTTTTAGGCAAAATCCACAATGCAACTAGTTCGGCATATGAAGGGATACAATTGTTTTATAACAAACGTGAAAAATATTTTTATACATTTTGCATGAAAAAGGGTCTAAAATATGTTTTAACGTTCAGCACTAGAAGGACGTATGAAGAATATAATATACAAGGGTTTTCAAATGTGATTTAAAAAAAAATAATTCTATGAATATTTTCTAAAAATCATGTTTTAGGCAAAATCCACAATGCAACTAGTTCGGCTATGAAGGGATACCATTTTTTTATAACAAACGTGAATAATATTTTTATACATTTTTGCATGAAAAGGGTCTAATATATTTTTTACGTTCAGCACTAGAAGGACAGATGTAGAATACAATTTAGAAGGGTTTTCAAATGTGATTTTTTTAAAAGCTTTTTTCAATGAATATTGTCTAAAATCATGTTTTAGGCAAAATCCCAAAAAAACTAGTTCGGCATATGAAGGGATACAAAGTTTTTATAAAAAACGTGAATTTTTTTTTATAAATTTTGCATGAAAAGGGTCTAACATATTTTTTTAACATTCATCACTAGAAGGACAGACGTAGAATACAATTTAGAAGGGGTTTTCAAATGTGATTTAAAAAAAAGCTTTTTTCAATGAATATTTTTCTAAAATCATGTTTTAGGCAAAATCCACAAAAAAACTAGTTCGGCATATGAAGGGATACAACGTTTTTAAATAAAAATGTGAAAAATATTTTTTATACATTTTGCATGAAAAAGGGTCTAAAATATTTTTTTAACGTTCAGCACTAGAGGGAAAAGCGTAGAATACAATTTAGAAGGGTTTTCAAATGTGATTTAAAAAAAGCTTTTTCAATGAATATTGTCTAAAATCATGTTTTAGGCAAAATCCACAAAAAAACTAGTTCGGTATATGAAGGATACAAAGTTTTTAAATAAAAATGAAAAATATTTTCTTTTAATTTTTGCATGAAAAGGTCTAAAATATGTTTTAACGTTCATCATAAGAAGGACATATGTAGAATTTAACATACAAGGGTTTTCAAATGTGATTAAAAAATATATATATTTAAAGAATATTTTCTAAAATCATGTTTTAGGCAAAATCCACAAAAAAACTAGTTCGACAAAGGAAGGATACAACGTTTTTTAAATAAAAATGTGAAAAATATTTTTTATACATTTTGCATGAAAAGGGTCTAAAATATTTTTTTACGTTCAGCACTAGAAGGAAAGGCGTAGAATACAATTTAGAAGGGTTTTCAAATGTGATTTTAAAAAAGCTTTTTTCAATGAATATTGTCTAAAATCATGTTTTAGGCAAAATCCACAAAAAACTAGTTTGGCATATGAAGGGATACAACGTTTTTAAATAAAAATGTGAAAAATATTTTTTATACATTTTGCATGAAAAGGGGTCTAAAATATTTTTTACGTTCAGCACTAGAAGGAAAGGCGTAGAATACAATTTAGAAGGGTTTCAAATGTGATTTAAAAAAAAGCTTTTTTCAATGAATATTGTCTAAAATCATGTTTTAGGCAAAATCCACAAAAAAACTAGTTCGGTATATGAAGGGATACAAAGTTTTTAAATAAAAAACGTGAAAAATATTTTCTTTTAATTTTGCATGAAAAGGGTCTAAAATATGTTTTAACGTTCATCATAAGAAGGACATATGTAGAATTCAACATACAAGGGTTTTCAAATGTGATTAAAAAATATATATATTTAAAGAATATTTTCTAAAATCATATTTTAGGCAAAATCCACAATTTAACTAGTTCGGCAAATGAAGGGATATAATTTTTTTTATAACAAACTTGAAAAATATTTTTTATACATTTTGCATGAAAAGGGTCTAAAATATTTTTTTTTACGTTCAGCACTAGAAGGACAGACGTAGAATACAATTTAGAAGTGTTTTCAATTGTGATTTTTTAAAAGCTTTTTCAATGAATATTGTCCAAAATCATGTTTTATGCAAAATCCACAAAAAACTAGTTCGGCATATGAAGGGATACAATTTTTTTATAAAAAACGTGAAAAATATTTTTTATAGATTTTGCATGAAAAGGGTCTAACATATTTTTTAACATTCATCACTAGAAGGACAGACGTAGAATACAATTTAGAAGGGTTTTCAAATGTGATTTAAAAAAAAAGCTTTTTTCAATAAATATTTTCTAAAATCATGTTTTAGGCAAAATCCACAAAAAACTAGTTCGGCATATAGGGATACAACGTTTTTAAATAAAAAACGTGAAAAATATTTTCTTAATTTTGCATGAAAAGGGTCTAAAATATGTTTTAACGTTCATCATAAGAAGGACATATGTAGAATTCAACATACAAGGGTTTTCAAATGTGATTAAAAAATATATATATTTAAAGAATATTTTCTAAAATCATGTTTTAGGCAAAATCCACAAAAAAACTAGTTTGGCATATGAAGGATACAACGTTTTTTAAATAAAAAAATGTGAAAAAATATTTTTATACATTTTGCATGAAAAGGGTCTAAAATATTTTTTTTTACGTTCAGCACTAGAAGGAAAGGCGTAGAATACAATTTAGAAGGGTTTTCAAATGTGATTTAAAAAAAAGCTTTTTTCAATGAATATTGTCTAAAATCATGTTTTAGGCAAAATCCACAAAAAACTAGTTTGGCATATGAAGGGATACAACGTTTTTTAAATAAAAAATGTGAAAAATATTTTTATACATTTGCATGAAAAGGGTCTAAAATATTTTTTTACGTTCAGCACTAGAAGGAAAAGGCGTAGAATACAATTTAGAAGGGTTTTCAAATGTGATTTAAAAAAAAAGCTTTTTCAATGAATATTGTCTAAAATCATGTTTTAGGCAAAATCCACAAAAAAACTAGTTCGGTATATGAAGGGATACAAAGTTTTTTAAATAAAAGTGAAAAATATTTTCTTTTAATTTTGCATGAAAAGGGTCTAAAATATGTTTTAACGTTCATCATAAGAAGGACATATGTAGAATTCAACATACAAGGGTTTTCAAATGTGATTAAAAAAATATATATATTTAAAGAATATTTTCTAAAATCATATTTTAGGCAAAATCCACAATTTAACTAGTTCGGCAAATGAAGGGATATAATTTTTTTTATAACAAACTTGAAAAATATTTTTATACATTTTGCATGAAAAGGGTCTAAAATATTTTTTTACGTTCAGCACTAGAAGGACAGACGTAGAATACAATTTAGAAGTGTTTTCAATTGGGATTTTTTAAAAGCTTTTTCAATGAATATTGTCTAAAATCATGTTTTTATGCAAAATCCACAAAAAAACTAGTTCGGCATATGAAGGGATACAATTTTTTTTATAAAAAAACGTGAAAAATATTTTTTATAGATTTTGCATGAAAAGGGTCTAACATATTTTTTTAACATTCATCACTAGAAGGACAGACGTAGAATACAATTTAGAAGGGTTTTCAAATGTGATTTAAAAAAAAAGCTTTTTTCAATAAATATTTTCTAAAATCATGTTTTAGGCAAAATCCACAAAAAAACTAGTTCGGCATATGAAGGGATACAACGTTTTTAAATAAAAATGTGAAAAATATTTTTATACATTTTGCATGAAAAGGGTCTAAAATATTTTTTGACGTTCAGCACTAGAAGGAAAGGCGTAGAATGCAATTTAGAAGGGTTTTCAAATGTGATTTTTTAAAGCTTTTTTCAATGAATATTGTCTAAAATCATGTTTTAGGCAAAATCCACAATGCAACTAGTTCGGCATATGAAGGGATACAAATTTTTTATGACAAACGTGGAAAATATTTTTTTATACATTTTGCATGAAAAGGGTCTAAAATATTGTTTTTACGTTCAGCACTAGAAGGACAGGCGTAGAATACAATTTAGAAGGGTTTTCAAATGTGATTTTTTAAAAGCTTTTTTCAATGAATATTGTCTAAAATCATGTTTTAGGCAAAATCCACAAAAAAACTAGTTTGGCATATGAAGGGATACAACGTTTTTTAAATAAAAAATGTGAAAAATATTTTTTATACATTTTGCATGAAAAGGGTCTAAAATATTTTTTTTACTTTCAGCACTAGAAGGACAGACGTAGAATACAATTTAGAAGGGTTTTCAAATGTGATTTAAAAAAAAGCTTTTTTCAATGAATATTGTCTAAAATCATGTTTTAGGCAAAATCCATAATGCAACTAGTTCGGCATAGGAAGGGATACAATTTTTTTTATAACAAACGTGAAAAATATTTTTATACATTTTGCATGAAAAGGTTCTAAAATATTTTTTTTACATTCAGCACTAGAAGGACATATGTAGAATTCAACATACAAGGGTTTTCAAATGTGATTAAAAAAAAATTTCAATGAATATTGTCTAAAATCATGTTTTAGGCAAAATCCACAATGCAACTAGTTCGGCATATGAAGGGATACAATTTTTTTTATAACAAACGTGAATAATATTTTTTATACATTTTGCATGAAAAGGGTCTAACATATTTTTTAACATTCATCACTAGAAGGACAGACGTAGAATACAATTTAGAAGGGTTTTCAAATGTGATTTAAAAAAAGCTTTTTTCAATGAATTTTCTAAAATCATGTTTTAGGCAAAATCCACAAAAAAACTAGTTCGGCATATGAAGGGATACAACGTTTTTAAATAAAAAATGTGAAAAATATTTTTTATACATTTTGCATGAAAAGGGTCTAAAATATTTTTTTTACTTTCAGCACTAGAAGGACAGACGTAGAATACAATTTAGAAGGGTTTTCAAATGTGATTTAAAAAAAAGCTTTTTTCAATGAATATTGTCTAAAATCATGTTTTAGGCAAAATCCATAATGCAACTAGTTCGGCATAGGAAGGATACAATTTTTTTATAACAAACGTGAAAAATATTTTTATACATTTTGCATGAAAAGAGGTTCTAAAATATTTTTTTACATTCAGCACTAGAAGGACATATGTAGAATTCAAATACAAGGGTTTTCAAATGTGATTAAAAAAATTTCAATGAATATTGTCTAAAATCATGTTTTAGGCAAAATCCACAATGCAACTAGTTCGGCATATGAAGGGATACAAATTTTTTTATAACAAACGTGAATAATATTTTATACATTTTGCATGAAAAGGGTCTAACATATTTTTTAACATTCATCACTAGAAGGACAGACGTAGATTACAATTTAGAAGGGTTTTCAAATGTGATTTAAAAAAAAGCTTTTTTTCAATGAATATTTTCTAAAATCATGTTTTAGGCAAAATCCACAAAAAAACTAGTTCGGCATATGAAGGGATACAACGTTTTTTAAATAAAAATGTGAAAAATATTTTATACATTTTGACATGAAAAGGGTCAAAAATATTTTTTTTACGTTCAGCACTAGAAGGAAAGGCGTAGAATACAATTTAGAAGGGTTTTCAAATGTGATTTAAAAAAAAGCTTTTTTCAATGAATATAGTCTAAAATCATGTTTTAGGCAAAATCCACAAAAAAACTAGTTCGGTATATGAAGGGATACAAAGTTTTTTAAATAAAAAACGTGAAAAATATTTTCTTTTAATTTTGCATGAAAAGGGTCTAAAATATGTTTTTAACGTTCATCATAAGAAGGACATATGTAGAATTCAACATACAAGGGTTTTCAAATGTGATTAAAAAAATATATATATTTAAAGAATATTTTCTAAAATCATATTTCAGGCAAAATCCACAATTTAACTAGTTCGGCAAATGAAGGGATATAACTTTTTTTTATAACAAACTTGAAAAATATTTGTTATACATTTTGCATGAAAAGGGTCTAAAATATTTTTTTACGTTCAGCACTAGAAGGACAGACGTAGAATACAATTTAGAAGTGTTTTCAAATGTGATTTTTTAAAAAGCTTTTTTCAATGAATATTGTCTAAAATCATGTTTTAGGCAAAATCCACAAAAAAACTAGTTCTGCATATGAAGGGGATACAATTTTTTTATAAAAAACGTGAAAAATATTTTTATAGATTTTGCATGAAAAGGGTCTAACATATTTTTTAACATTCATCACTAGAAGGACAGACGTAGAATACAATTTAGAAGGGTTTTCAAATGTGATTTTAAAAAAAGCTTTTTTCAATGAATATTTTCTAAAATCATGTTTTAGGCAAAATCCACAATGCGAACTAGTTCGGCATATGAAGGGATACAATTTTTTTATAACAGAGGTGAAAAATATTTGTTCTACATTTTGCATGAAAAGGGTCTAAAATATTTTTTACGTTCAGCACTAGTAGGACAGACGTAGAATACAATTTAGAAGGGGTTTTCAAATGTGATTTAAAAAAAAATTTTCAATGAATATTGTCTAAAATCATGTTTTAGGCAAAATCCATAATGCAACTAGTTCGGCATAGGAAGGGATACAATTTTTTTATAACAAACGTGAAAAATATTTTATACATTTGCATGAAAAGGGTCTAAATATGTTTTAACGTTCAGCACTAGAAGGACATATGAAGAATATAACATACAAGGGTTTTCAAATGTGATTAAAAAAAAAAATTCTATGAATATTGTCTAAAATCATGTTTTAGGCAAAATCCACAATGCAACTAGTTCGGCATATGAAGGGATACATTTTTTTATAACAAAGCGTGAATAATATTTTTTATACATTTTGCATGAAAAGGGTCTAATATTTTTTTTTACGTTCAGCACTAGAAGGACAGGCGTAGAATACAATTTAGAAGGGTTTTCAAATGTGATTTTAAAAAAAAGCTTTTTTCAATGAATATTTTCTAAAATCATGTTTTAGGCAAAATCCACAAAAACTAGTTTGGCATATGAAGGGATACAACGTTTTTTAAATAAAAAATGTGAAAAAATATTTTTATACATTTTGCATGAAAAGGGTCTAAAATATTTTTTTACGTTCAGTACTAGAAGGACAGGCGAGAATGCAATTTAGAAGGGTTTTCAAATGTAATTTTTAAAAGCTATTTTCAATGAATATTGTCTAAAATCATGTTTTAGGCGAAATCCATAATGCAACTAGTTCGGCATAGGAAGGGATACAATTTTTTTTTATAACAAACGTGAAAAATATTTTTATACATTTTGCATGAAAAGGTTCTAAAATATTTTTTTCATTCAGCACTAGAAGGACATATGTAGAATTCAACATACAAGGGTTTTCAAATGTGATTTAAAAAAAATAATTCAGTGAATATTGTCTAAAATCATGTTTTAGGCAAAATCCACAATGCAACTAGTTCGGCATATGAAGGGATACAATTGTTTTTATAACAAACGTGAAAAATATTTTCTACATTTGCATGAAAAAGGGTCTAAAATATGTTTTTAACGTTCAGCACTAGAAGGACGTATGAAGAATATAATATACAAGGGTTTTCAAATGTGATTTAAAAAAATAATTCTATGAATATTTTCTAAAATCATGTTTTAGGCAAAATCCACAATGCAACTAGTTCGGCATATGAAGGGATACCAATTTTTTATAACAAACGTGAATAATATTTTTTATACATTTTGCATGAAAAGGGTCTAATATATTTTTTTACGTTCAGCACTAGAAGGACAGATGTAGAATACAATTTAGAAGGGTTTTCAAATGTGATTTTAAAAAAAGCTTTTTTCAATGAATATTGTCTAAAATCATGTTTTAGGCAAAATCCACAAAAAACTAGTTCGGCATATGAAGGGATACAACGTTTTTTAAATAAAAAATGAAAATATTTTTTATACATTTTGCATGAAAAGGGTCTAAAATATTTTTTTTACGTTCAGCACTAGAAGGAAAGGCGTAGAATACAATTTAGAAGGGTTTTCAAATGTGATTTAAAAAAAGCTTTTTTCAATGAATATTGTCTAAAATCATGTTTTAGGCAAAATCCACAAAAAAATAGTTCGGTATATGAAGGGATACAAAGTTTTTAAATAAAAAACGTGAAAAATATTTTCTTTTAATTTTGCATGAAAAGGGTCTAAAATATGTTTTAACGTTCATCATAAGAAGGACATATGTAGAATTCAACATACAAGGGTTTTCAAATGTGATTAAAAAAATATATATATTTCAAAGAATATTTTCTAAAATCATATTTTAGGCAAAATCCACAATTTAACTAGTTCGGCATATGAAGGGATATAATTTTTTTTATAACAAACTTAAAAAATATTTTTTATACATTTTGAATGAAAAGGGTCTAAAATATTTTTTTTACGTTCAGCACTAGAAGGACAGACGTAGAATACAATTTAGAAGTGTTTTCAAATGTGATTTTTTTAAAAGCTTTTTCAATGAATATTGTCTAAAATCATGTTTTAGGCAAAATCCACAAAAAAACTAGTTCGGCATATGAAGGGATACAATTTTTTTATAAAAAACGTGAAAAATATTTTTTATAAATTTTGCATGAAAGGGGTCTAACATATTTTTTAACATTCATCACTAGAAGGACAGACGTAGAATACAATTTAGAAGGGTTTTCAAATGTGATTTAAAAAAAGCTTTTTCAATAAATATTTTCTAAAATCATGTTTTAGGCAAAATCCACAAAAAACTAGTTCGGCATATGAAGGGATACAACGTTTTTAAATAAAAATGTGAAAAATATTTTTTATACATTTTGCATGAAAAGGGTCTAAAATATTTTTTACGTTCAGCACTAGAAGGACAGGCGTAGAATGCAATTTAGAAGGGTTTTTCAAATGTAATTTTTTTAAAAGCTTTTTCAATGAATATTGTCTAAAATCATGTTTTAGGCAAAATCCACAATGCAACTAGTTCGGCATATGAAGGGATACAAATTTTTTTTATGACAAAGCGTGAAAATATTTTTATACATTTTGCATGAAAAGGGTCTAAAATATTTTTTACGTTCAGCACTAGAAGGACAGACGTAGAATACAATTTAGAAGGGTTTTCAAATGTGATTTTTTAAAAGCTTTTTTCAATGAATATTGTCTAAAAATCATGTTTTAGGCAAAATCCACAAAAACTAGTTTGGCATATGAAGGGATACAACGTTTTTTAAATAAAAAATGTGAAAAAATATTTTTATACATTTTGCATGAAAAGGGTCTAAAATAATTTTTACCTTCAGCACTAGAAGGACAGACGTAGAATACAATTTAGAAGGGTTTTCAAATGTGATTTAAAAAAGCTTTTTCAATGAATATTGTCTAAAATCATGTTTTAGGCAAAATCCATAATGCAACTAGTTCGGCATAGGAAGGGATACAATTTTTTTATAACAAACGTGAAAAAATATTTTTATAGATTTTGCATGAAAAGGTTCTAAAATATTTGTTTTACATTCAGCACTAGAAGGACATATGTAGAATTCAACATACAGGGGTTTTCAAATGTGATTAAAAAAAAAATTTCTATGAATATTGTCTAAAATCATGTTTTAGGCAAAATCCACAATGCAACTAGTTCGGCATATGAAGGGATACAATTGTTTTTATAACAAACGTGAAAAATATTTTTATACATTTTGCATGAAAAGGGTCTAAAATATGTTTTAACGTTCAGCACTAGAAGGACCGATGAAGAATATAACATACAAGGGGTTTTCAAATGTGATTTAAAAAAATAATTCTATGAATATTTTCTAAAATCATGTTTTAGGCAAAATCCACAATGCAACTAGTTCGGCATATGAAGGGATACAATTTTTTTATAACAAACGTGAATAATATTTTTATACATTTTGCATGATAAGGGTCTAATATATTTTTTTACGTTCAGCACTAGAAGGACAGATGTAGAATACAATTTAGAAGGGTTTTCAAATGTGATTTTAAAAGCTTTTTTCAATGAATATTGTCTAAAATCATGTTTTAGGCAAAATCCACAAAAAAAACTAGTTCAGCATATGAAGGGGATACAAAGTTTTTTTATAAAAAACGTGAAAAAATATTTTATACATTTTGCATGAAAAGGGTCTAACATATTTTTTAACATTCATCACTAGAAGGACAGACGTAGAATCAATTTAGAAGGGTTTTCAAATGTGATTTAAAAAAGTTTTTTCAATGAATATTTTCTAAAATCATGTTTTAGGCAAAATCCACAAAAACTAGTTCGGCATATGAAGGGGATACAACGTTTTTTAATAAAAATGTGAAAAAATATTTTTTATACATTTTGCATGAAAAGGGTCTAAAATATTTTTTAACGTTCAGCACTAGAAGGAAAGGCGTAGAATACAATTTAGAAGGGTTTTCAAATGTGATTTTAAAAAGCTTTTTTCAATGAATATTGTCTAAAATCATGTTTTAGGCAAAATCCACAAAAAACTAGTTCGGTATATGAAGGGATACAAAGTTTTTAAATAAAAAACGAGAAAATATTTTTTTTATATTTTGCATGAAAAGGGTCTAAAATATGTTTTAACGTTCATCATAAGAAGGACAGACGTAGAATTCAACATACAAGGGTTTTCAAATGTGATTAAAAAAATATATATTTAAAGAATATTTTCTAAAATCATATTTTAGGCAAAATCCACAAAAAAACTAGTTCGGCATATGAAGGGATACAATTTTTTTATAAAAACGTGAAAAAATATTTTTATAAATTTTGCATGAAAAGGGTCTAACATATTTTTAACATTCATCACTAGAAGGACAGACGTAGAATACAATTTAGAAGGGTTTTCAAATGTGATTTAAAAAAAGCTCTTTTCAATAAATATTTTCTAAAATCATGTTTTAGGCAAAATCCACAAAAACTAGTTCGGCATATGAAGGGATACAACGTGTTTTAAATAAAAAATGTGAAAAATATTTTTATACATTTTGCATGAAAAGGGTCTAAAATATTTTTTTACGTTCAGCACTAGAAGGACAGGCGTAGAATGCAATTTAGAAGGGTTTTCAAATGTAATTTTTTTAAAGCTTTTTTCAATGAATATTGTCTAAAATCATGTTTTAGGCAAAATCCACAATGCAACTAGTTCGGCATATGAAGGGATACAATTTTTTTTATGACAAACGTGAAAATATTTTTATACATTTTGCATGAAAAGGGTCTAAAATATTTTTTTTACGTTCAGCACTAGAAGGACAGAGCGTAGAATACAATTTAGAAGGGTTTTCAAATGTGATTTTTTTAAAAGCTTTTTTCAATGAATATTGTCTAAAATCATGTTTTAGGCAAAATCCACAAAAAAACTAGTTTGGCATATGAAGGGATACAACGTTTTTTAAATAAAAATGTGAAAAATATTTTTATACATTTTGCATGAAAAGGGTCTAAAATATTTTTTTACCTTCAGCACTAGAAGGACAGACGTAGAATACAATTTAGAAGGGTTTTCAAATGTGATTTAAAAAAGCTTTTTCAATGAATATTGTCTAAAATCATGTTTTAGGCAAAATCCACAAAAACTAGTTCGTTATATGAAGGGATACAATTGTTTTTATAACAAACGTGAAAAATATTTTTATACATTTTGCATGAAAAGGGGTCTAAAATATGTTTTAACGTTCAGCACTAGAAGGACGGTAGAAGAATATAACATACAAGGGTTTTCAAATGTGAATTTAAAAAAAATAATTCTATGAATATTTTCTAAAATCATGTTTTAGGCAAAATCCACAATGCAACTAGTTCGGCATATGAAGGGATACAATTGTTTTTATAACAAACGTGAATAATATTTTTATACATTTTGCATGAAAAGGGTCTAAAATATGTTTTAACGTTCAGCACTAGAAGGACGATGAAGAATATAACATACAAGGGTTTTCAAATGTGAATTTTAAAAAAAATAATTCTATGAATATTTTCTAAAATCATGTTTTAGGCAAAATCCACAATGCAACTAGTTCGGCATATGAAGGGATACAATTTTTTTTATAACAAACGTGAATAATATTTTTTATACATTTTGCATGAAAAGGGTCTAATATATTTTTTTACGTTCAGCACTAGAAGGACAGATGTAGAATACAATTTAGAAGGGTTTTCAAATGTGATTTTTTTTAAAAGCTTTTTTCAATGAATATTGTCTAAAATCATGTTTTAGGCAAAATCCACAAAAAAACTATTTCGGCATATGAAGGGGATAAAAGTTTTTTTATAAAAAACGTGAAAAATATTTTTTATAAATTTTGCATGAAAAGGGTCTAACATATTTTTTAACATTCATCACTAGAAGGACAGGCGAGAATGCAATTTAGAAGGGTTTTCAAATGTGATTTAAAAAAAGCTTTTTTCAATGAATATTGTCTAAAATCATGTTTTAGGCAAAATCCATAATGCAACTAGTTCGGCATAGGGAAGGGATACAATTTTTTTATAAAAAACGTGAAAAATATTTTTATACATTTTGCATGAAAAGGTTCTAAAATATTTTTTAACATTCAGCACTAGAAGGACGTATGAAGAATATAACATACAAGGGTTTTCAAATGTGATTAAAAAAAAATTCAATGAATATTGTCTAAAATCATGTTTTAGGCAAAATCCTACAATGCAACTAGTTCGGCATATGAAGGGATACAATTGTTTTTATAACCAACGTGAAAAATATTTTTATACATTTTGCATGAAAAGGGTCTAAAATATGTTTTAACGTTCAGCACTAGAAGGACGTATGAAGAATATAACATACAAGGGTTTTCAAATGTGATTTTAAAAAAAAAATTCTATGAATATTTTCTAAAATCATGTTTTAGGTAAAATCCACAATGCAACTAGTTCGGCATATGAAGGGATACAATTTTTTTATAACAAGCGTGAATAATATTTTTATACATTTTGCATGAAAAGGGTCTAAATATTTTTTTACGTTCAGCACTAGAAGGACAGATGTAGAATACAATTTAGAAGGGTTTTCAAATGTGATTTTTAAAAGCTTTTTTCAATGAATATTGTCTAAAATCATGTTTTAGGCAAAATCCACAAAAAAACTAGTTCGGCATATGAAGGGATACAACGTTTTTAAATAAAAAAATGTGAAAAAATATTTTTTATACATTTTGCATGAAAAGGGTCTAAAATATTTTTTACGTTCAGCACTAGAAGGAAAGGCGTAGAATACAATTTAGGAAGGGTTTTCAAATGTGATTTAAAAAAGCTTTTTCAATGAATATTGTCTAAAATCATGTTTTAGGCAAAATCCACAAAAAAAATAGTTCGGTATATGAAGGGATACAAAGTTTTTAAATAAAAAACGTGAAAAATATTTTCTTTTAATTTTGCATGAAAAGGGTCTAAAATATGTTTTAACGTTCATCATAAGAAGGACATATGTAGAATTCAACATACAAGGGTTTTCAAATGTGATTAAAAAATATATATATTTAAAGAATATTTTCTAAAATCATATTTTAGGCAAAATCCACAATTTAACTAGTTCGGCATATGAAGGGATATAATTTTTTTTATAACAAACTTGAAAAATATTTTTTATACATTTTGAATGAAAAAGGGTCTAAAATATTTTTTTACGTTCAGCACTAGAAGGACAGACGTAGAATACAATTTGAAGGGTTTTCAAATGTGATTTAAAAAAGCTTTTTTCAATGAATATTGTCTAAAATCATGTTTTAGGCAAAATCCATAATGCAACTAGTTCGGCATAGGAAGGGATACAATTTTTTTATAAAAAACGTGAAAAATATTTTTATACATTTTGCATGAAAAGGTTCTAAAATATTTTTTAACATTCAGCACTAGAAGGACGTATGAAGAATATAACATACAAGGGTTTTCAAATGTGATAAAAAAAATTCAATGAATATTGTCTAAATCATGTTTTAGGCAAAATCCACAATGCAACTAGTTCGGCATATGAAGGGATACAATTGTTTTTATAACAAACGTGAAAAATATTTTTATACATTTTGCATGAAAAGGGTCTAAAATATGTTTTAACGTTCAGCACTAGAAGGACGATATGAAGAATATAACATACAAGGGGTTTTCAAATGTGAATTTAAAAAAATTTATATGAATATTTTCTAAAATCATGTTTTAGGCAAAATCCACAATGCAACTAGTTCGGCATATGAAGGGATACAATTGTTTTTATAACAAACGTGAATAATATTTTTTATACATTTTGCATGAAAAGGGTCTAAAATATGTTTTAACGTTCAGCACTAGAAGGACGACGTGAGAATATAATATACAAGGGTTTTCAAATGTGAATTTAAAAAAATATTTCTATGAATATTTTCTAAAATCATGTTTTAGGCAAAATCCACAATGCAACTAGTTCGGCATATGAAGGGATACAATTTTTTATAACAAACGTGAATAATATTTTTATACATTTTGCATGAAAAGGGTCTAATATATTTTTTTTACGTTCAGCACTAGAAGGACAGATGTAGAATACAATTTAGAAGGGTTTTCAAATGTGATTTTTAAAAAGCTTTTTTCAATGAATATTGTCTAAAATCATGTTTTAGGCAAAATCCACAAAAAAACTATTTCGGCATATGAAGGGATACAAAGTTTTTTTATAAAAAACGTGAAAAATATTTTTATAAATTTTGCATGAAAAGGGTCTAACATATTTTTAACATTCATCACTAGAAGGACAGGCGTAGAATGCAATTTAGAAGGGTTTTCAAATGTGATTTAAAAAATATTTTTTCAATGAATATTGTCTAAAATCATGTTTTAGGCAAAATCCATAATGCAACTAGTTCGGCATAGGAAGGGATACAATTTTTTTATAACAAACGTGGAAAAATATTTTTATACATTTTGCATGAAAAGGTTCTAAAATATTTTTTTAACATTCAGCACTAGAAGGACGTATGAAGAATATAATATACAAGGGGTTTTCAAATGTGATTTTAAAAAAATTTCAATGAATATTGTCTAAAATCATGTTTTAGGCAAAATCCACAATGCAACTAGTTCGGCATATGAAGGGATACAATTTTTTTTATAACAAACGTGAAAAATATTTTTATACATTTGCATGAAAAGGGTCTAAAATATGTTTTAACGTTCAGCACTAGAAGGACGTGCGTATGAGAATACAACATACAAGGGTTTTCAAATGTGATTTTAAAAAAATTATTCTATGAATATTTTCTAAAATCATGTTTTAGGCAAAATCCACAATGCAACTAGTTCGGCATATGAAGGGATACAACTTTTTTTTATAACAAACGTGAATAATATTTTTATACATTTTTGCATGAAAAGGGTCTAAATATATTTTTTACGTTCAGCACTAGAAGGACAGACGTAGAATACAATTTAGAAGGGTTTTCAAATGTGATTTTTTTAAAAGCTTTTTTCAATGAATATTGTCTATAATCATGTTTTAGGCAAAATCCACAAAAAAACTAGTTCGGCATATGAAGGGATACAAATTTTTTTAACAAAATGTGAAAAATATTTTTATACATTTTGCATGAAAAGGGTCTAAAATATTTTTTTTACGTTCAGCACTAGAAGGAAAGGCGTAGAATACAATTTAGAAGGGTTTTCAAATGTGATTAAAAAAAGCTTTTTTCAATGAATATTGTCTAAAATCATGTTTTAGGCAAAATCCACAAAAAAAATAGTTCGGCATATGAAGGGATACAACGTTTTTTAAATAAAAAACGTGAAAAATATTTTTTTTTAATTTTGCATGAAAAGGGTCTAAAATATGTTTTAACGTTCATCATAAGAAGGACATATGTAGAATTCAACTTACAAGGGTTTTCAAATGTGATTAAAAAATATATATATTTAAAGAATATTTTCTAAAATCATATTTTAGGCAAAATCCACAATTAACTAGTTCGGCATATGAAGGGATATAATTTTTTTATAACAAACTTAAAAAATATTTTTATACATTTTGAATGAAAAGGGTCTAAAATATTTTTTTACGTTCAGCACTAGAAGGACAGACGTAGAATACAATTTAGAAGGGTTTTCAAATGTGATTTTTTAAAAAAGCTTTTTTCAATGAATATTGTCTAAAATCATGTTTTAGGCAAAATCCACAAAAAACTAGTTCGGCATATGAAGGATACAATTTTTTTATAAAAAACGTGAAAAATATTTTTTATAAATTTTGCATGAAAAGGGTCTAACATATTTTTTTAACATTCATCACTAGAAGGACAGACGTAGAATACAATTTAGAAGGGTTTTCAAATGTGATTTAAAAAAAAGCTTTTTTCAATAAATATTTTCTAAAATCATGTTTTAGGCAAAATCCACAAAAAAACTAGTTCGGCATATGAAGGGATACAACGTTTTTTAAATAAAAAATGTGAAAAATATTTTTATACATTTTGCATGAAAAGGGTCTAAAATATTTTTTTTTACGTTCAGCACTAGAAGGACAGGCGTAGAATGCAATTTAGAAGGGTTTTCAAATGTAATTTTTAAAAGCTTTTTTCAATGAATATTGTCTAAAATCATGTTTTAGGCAAAATCCACAATGCAACTAGTTCGGCATATGAAGGGATACAATTTTTTTATGACAAACGTGAAAATATTTTTATACATTTTGCATGAAAAGGGTCTAAAATATTTTTTTACGTTCAGCACTAGAAGGACAGACGTAGAATACAATTTAGAAGGGTTTTCAAATGTGATTTTTTAAAAGCTTTTTCAATGAATATTGTCTAAAATCATGTTTTAGGCAAAATCCACAAAAAAACTAGTTTGGCATATGAAGGGATACAAGGTTTTTTAAATAAAAAATGTGAAAATATTTTTATACATTTTGCATGAAAAGGGTCTAAAATAATTTTTTACCTTCAGCACTAGAAGGACAGACGTAGAATACAATTTAGAAGGGTTTTCAAATGTGATTTAAAAAAAAGCTTTTTTCAATGAATATTGTCTAAAATCATGTTTTAGGCAAAATCCATAATGCAACTAGTTCGGCATAGGAAGGGATACAATTTTTTTATAACAAACGTGAAAAATATTTTTATAGATTTTGCATGAAAAGGTTCTAAAATATTTGTTTTACATTCAGCACTAGAAGGACATATGTAGAATTCAACATACAGGGGTTTTCAAATGTGATTTAAAAAAAATTTCAATGAATATTGTCTAAAATCATGTTTTAGGCAAAATCCACAATGCAACTAGTTCGGCATATGAAGGGATACAATTGTTTTTATAACAAACGTGAAAAATATTTTTATACATTTTGCATGAAAAGGGTCTAAAATATGTTTTAACGTTCAGCACTAGAAGGACATATGAAGAATATAACATACAAGGGTTTTCAAATGTGATTTAAAAAAATAAATTCTATGAATATTTTCTAAAATCATGTTTTAGGCAAAATCCACAATGCAACTAGTTCGGCATATGAAGGGGATACAATTTTTTTATAACAAACGTGAATAATATTTTTTATACATTTTGCATGAAAAGGGTCTAAAATATTTTTTTACGTTCAGCACTAGAAGGACAGATGTAGAATACAATTTAGAAGGGTTTTCAAATGTGATTTTTTAAAAAGCTTTTTTCAATGAATATTGTCTAAAATCATGTTTTAGGCAAAATCCACAAAAAAACTAGTTCGGCATATGAAGGGATACAAAGTTTTTTTATAAAAAACGTGAAAAATATTTTTTATACATTTTGCATGAAAAGGGTCTAACATATTTTTTAACATTCATCACTAGAAGGACAGACGTAGAATACAATTTAGAAGGGTTTTCAAATGTGATTTAAAAAAAAGCTTTTTTCAATGAATATTTTCTAAAATCATGTTTTAGGCAAAATCCACAAAAACTAGTTCGGCATATGAAGGGATACAACGTTTTTAAATAAAAAATGTGAAAAATATTTTTATACATTTTGCATGAAAAGGGTCTAAAATATTTTTTTACGTTCAGCACTAGAAGGAAAGGCGTAGAATACAATTTAGAAGGGTTTTCAAATGTGATTTAAAAAAAGCCTTTTCAATGAATATTGTCTAAAATCATGTTTTAGGCAAAATCCACAATGCAACTAGTTCGGCATATGAAGGGATACAATTTTTTTTATAACAAACGTGAAAAATATTTTTATACATTTTGCATGAAAAGGGTCTAAAATATGTTTTAACGTTCAGCACTAGAAGGACGTACGAAGCATATAACATACAAGGGTTTTCAAATGTGATTTAAAAAAAAATAATTCTATGAATATTTTCTAAAATCATGTTTTAGGCAAAATCCACAATGCAACTAGTTCGGCATATGAAGGGATACAATTTTTTTTATAACAAACGTGAATAATATTTTTTATACATTTTGCATGAAAAGGGTCTAATATATTTTTTTACGTTCAGCACTAGAAGGACAGATGTAGAATACAATTTAGAAGGGTTTTCAAATGTGATTTTTAAAAAGCTTTTTTCAATGAATATTGTCTAAAATCATGTTTTAGGCAAAATCCACAAAAAAACTAGTTCGGCATATGAAGGGATACAAAGTTTTTTTTATAAAAAACGTGAAAAATATTTTTTATAAATTTTGCATGAAAAGGGTCTAACATATTTTTTAACATTCATCACTAGAAGGACAGACGTAGAATACAATTTAGAAGGGTTTTCAAATGTGATTTAAAAAAGCTTTTTCAATGAATATTTTCTAAAATCATGTTTTAGGCAAAATCCACAAAAAACTAGTTCGGCATATGAAGGGATACAAAGTTTTTTATAAAAACGTGAAAAATATTTTTATACATTTTGCATGAAAAGGGTCTAACATATTTTTAACATTCATCACTAGAAGGACAGACGTAGAATACAATTTAGAAGGTTTTCAAATGTGATTTAAAAAAAGCTTTTTTCAATGAATATTTTCTAAAATCATGTTTTAGGCAAAATCCACAAAAAAACTAGTTCGGCATATGAAGGGATACAACGTTTTTAAATAGAAATGTGAAAAATATTTTTTATACATTTTGCATGAAAAGGGTCTAAAATATTTTTTACGTTCAGCACTAGAAGGAAAGGCGTAGAATACAATTTAGAAGGGTTTTCAAATGTGATTTAAAAAAGCTTTTTTCAATGAATATTGTCTAAAATCATGTTTTAGGCAAAATCCACAAAAAAACTAGTTCGGTATATGAAGGGATACAAAGTTTTTTAAATAAAAAAACGTGAAAAAATATTTTCTTTTAATTTTGCATGAAAAGGGTCTAAAATATGTTTTTAGCGTTCATCATAAGAAGGACATATGTAGAATTCAACACTACAAGGGTTTTCAAATGTGATTTAAAAAAATATATATATTTAAAGAATATTTTCTAAAATCATATTTTAGGCAAAATCCACAATTTAACTAGTTCGGCATATGAAGGGATATAATTTTTTTTATAACAAACTTGAAAAATATTTTTCTACATTTTGCATGAAAAGGGTCTAAAATATTTTTTTACGTTCAGCACTAGAAGGACAGACGTAGAATACAATTTAGAAGTGTTTTCAAATGTGATTTTTTAAAAGCTTTTTTCAATGAATATTGTCTAAAATCATGTTTTAGGCAAAATCCACAAAAACTAGTTCGGCATATGAAGGGATACAATTTTTTTATAAAAAACGTGAAAAATATTTTTTATAAATTTTGCATGAAAAGGGTCTAACATATTTTTTAACATTCATCACTAGAAGGACAGACGTAGAATACAATTTAGAAGGGTTTTCAAATGTGATTTAAAAAAAAGCTTTTTCAATAAATATTTTCTAAAATCATGTTTTAGGCAAAATCCACAAAAAAACTAGTTCGGCATATGAAGGGATACAACGTTTTTTAAATAAAAAATGTGAAAAATATTTTTATACATTTTGCATGAAAAGGGTCTAAAATATTTTTTACGTTCAGCACTAGAAGGACAGGCGTAGAATGCAATTTAGAAGGGTTTTCAAATGTAATTTTTTAAAAGCTTTTTTCAATGAATATTGTCTAAAATCATGTTTTAGGCAAAATCCACAATGCAACTAGTTCGGCATATGAAGGGATACAATTTTTTTATGACAAACGTGAAAATATTTTTATACATTTTGCATGAAAAGGGTCTAAAATATTTTTTTTACGTTCAGCACTAGAAGGACAGACGTAGAATACAATTTAGAAGGGTTTTCAAATGTGATTTTTTTAAAAGCTTTTTTCAATGAATATTGTCTAAAATCATGTTTTAGGCAAAATCCACAAAAAACTAGTTTGGCATATGAAGGGATACAACGTTTTTTTAAATAAAAAATGTGAAAAATATTTTTATACATTTTGCATGAAAAGGGTCTAAAATAATTTTTTTACCTTCAGCACTAGAAGGACAGACGTAGAATACAATTTAGAAGGGTTTTCAAATGTGATTTAAAAAAAAGCTTTTTTCAATGAATATTGTCTAAAATCATGTTTTAGGCAAAATCCATAATGCAACTAGTTTGGCATAGGAAGGGATACAATTTTTTTTATGACAAACGTGAAAAATATTTTTATAGATTTTGCATGAAAAGGTTCTAAAATATTTTTTTTACATTCAGCACTAGAAGGACATATGTAGAATTCAACATACAGGGGTTTTCAAATGTGATTAAAAAAAAAATTCAATGAATATTGTCTAAAATCATGTTTTAGGCAAAATCCACAATGCAACTAGTTCGGCATATGAAGGGATACAATTGTTTTTATAACAAACGTGAAAAATATTTTTATACATTTTGCATGAAAAGGGTCTAAAATATGTTTTAACGTTCAGCACTAGAAGGACGTATGAAGAATATAACATACAAGGGTTTTCAAATGTGATTTAAAAAAAATAATTCTATGAATATTTTCTAAAATCATGTTTTAGGCAAAATCCACAATGCAACTAGTTCGGCATATGAAGGGATACAATTTTTTTTATAACAAACGTGAATAATATTTTTATACATTTTGCATGAAAAGGGTCTAATATTTTTTTTTACGTTCAGCACTAGAAGGACAGATGTAGAATACAATTTAGAAGGGTTTTCAAATGTGATTTTTTAAAAAGCTTTTTCAATGAATATTGTCTAAAATCATGTTTTAGGCAAAATCCACAAAAAAACTAGTTCGGCATATGAAGGGATACAAAGTTTTTTTATAAAAAATGTGAAAAATATTTTTTATACATTTTGCATGAAAAGGGTCTAACATATTTTTTAACATTCATCACTAGAAGGACAGACGTAGAATACAATTTAGAAGGGTTTTCAAATGTGATTTAAAAAAAAAAAAAATTCAATGAATATTTTCTAAAATCGTGTTTTAGGCAAAATCCACAAAAAAACTAGTTCGGCATATGAAGGGATACAACGTTTTTTAAATAAAAAATGTGAAAAATATTTTTTATACATTTTGCATGAAAAGGGTCTAAAATATTTTTTTTACGTTCAGCACTAGAAGGAAAGGCGTAGAATACAATTTAGAAGGGTTTTCAAATGTGATTTAAAAAAAAGCTTTTTTCAATGAATATTGTCTAAAATCATGTTTTAGGCAAAATCCACAAAAAAACTAGTTCGGTATATGAAGGGATACAAAGTTTTTTAAATAAAAAACGTGAAAAATATTTTTTTTTAATTTTGCATGAAAAGGGTCTAAAATATGTTTTAACGTTCATCATAAGAAGGACATATGTAGAATTCAACATACAAGGGTTTTCAAATGTGATTAAAAAATATATATATTTAAAGAATATTTTCTAAAATCATATTTTAGGCAAAATCCACAATTTAACTAGTTCGGCAAATGAAGGGATATAATTTTTTTATAACAAACTTGAAAAATATTTTTTATACATTTTGCATGAAAAAGGGTCTAAAATATTTTTTTTACGTTCAGCACTAGAAGGACAGACGTAGAATACAATTTAGAAGTGTTTTCAAATGTGATTTTTTAAAAGCTTTTTCAATGAATATTGTCTAAAATCATGTTTTAGGCAAAATCCACAAAAAAACTAGTTCGGCATATGAAGGGATACAATTTTTTTTATAAAAAACGTGAAAAATATTTTTTATAAATTTTGCATGAAAAGGGTCTAACATATTTTTTAACATTCATCACTAGAAGGACAGACGTAGAATACAATTTAGAAGGGTTTTCAAATGTGATTTAAAAAAAAGCTTTTTTCAATAAATATTTTCTAAAATCATGTTTTAGGCAAAATCCACAAAAAAACTAGTTCGGCATATGAAGGGATACAACGTTTTTTAAATAAAAAAATGTGGAAAATATTTTTATACATTTTGCATGAAAAGGGTCTAAAATATTTTTTTACGTTCAGCACTAGAAGGACAGGCGTAGAATGCAATTTAGAAGGGTTTTCAAATGTAATTTTTTTAAAAGCTTTTTCAATGAATATTGTCTAAAATCATGTTTTAGGCAAAATCCACAATGCAACTAGTTCGGCATATGAAGGGATACAATTTTTTTTATGACAAACGTGAAAATATTTTTTATACATTTTGCATGAAAAGGGTCTAAAATATTTTTTTTACGTTCAGCACTAGAAGGACAGACGTAGAATACAATTTAGAAGGGTTTTCAAATGTGATTTTTTTAAAAGCTTTTTTCAATGAATATTGTCTAAAATCATGTTTTAGGCAAAATCCACAAAAAAACTAGTTTGGCATATGAAGGGATACAACGTTTTTTAAATAAAAAATGTGAAAAATATTTTTTATACATTTTGCATGAAAAGGGTCTAAAATAATTTTTTTACCTTCAGCACTAGAAGGACAGACGTAGAATACAATTTAGAAGGGTTTTCAAATGTGATTTAAAAAAAAGCTTTTTTCAATGAATATTGTCTAAAATCATGTTTTAGGCAAAATCCATAATGCAACTAGTTTGGCATAGGAAGGGATACAATTTTTTTTTATAACAAAACGTGAAAAATATTTTTATAGATTTTGCATGAAAAGGTTCTAAAATATTTTTTTTACATTCAGCACTAGAAGGACATATGTAGAATTCAACATACAGGGGTTTTCAAATGTGATTAAAAAAAAAAATTCAATGAATATTGTCTAAAATCATGTTTTAGGCAAAATCCACAATGCAACTAGTTCGGCATATGAAGGGATACAATTGTTTTTATAACAAACGTGAAAAATATTTTTATACATTTTGCATGAAAAGGGTCTAAAATATGTTTTAACGTTCAGCACTAGAAGGACGTATGAAGAATATAACATACAAGGGTTTTCAAATGTGATTTAAAAAAAAATAATTCTATGAATATTTTCTAAAATCATGTTTTAGGCAAAATCCACAATGCAACTAGTTCGGCATATGAAGGGATACAATTTTTTTTATAACAAACGTGAATAATATTTTTATACATTTTGCATGAAAAGGGTCTAATATTTTTTTTTACGTTCAGCACTAGAAGGACAGATGTAGAATACAATTTAGAAGGGTTTTCAAATGTGATTTTTTAAAAAGCTTTTTTCAATGAATATTGTCTAAAATCATGTTTTAGGCAAAATCCACAAAAAAACTAGTTCGGCATATGAAGGGATACAAAGTTTTTTTATAAAAAACGTGAAAAATATTTTTTATACATTTTGCATGAAAAGGGGTCTAACATATTTTTTTAACATTCATCACTAGAAGGACAGACGTAGAATACAATTTAGAAGGGTTTTCAAATGTGATTTTAAAAAAAAATTTTCAATGAATATTTTCTAAAATCGTGTTTTAGGCAAAATCCACAAAAAAACTAGTTCGGCATATGAAGGGATACAACGTTTTTTAAATAAAAAATGTGAAAAATATTTTTATACATTTTGCATGAAAAAGGGTCTAAAATATTTTTTTACGTTCAGCACTAGAAGGAAAGGCGTAGAATACAATTTAGAAGGGTTTTCAAATGTGATTTAAAAAAAGCTTTTTTCAATGAATATTGTCTAAAATCATGTTTTAGGCAAAATCCACAAAAAAACTAGTTCGGTATATGAAGGGATACAAAGTTTTTTAAATAAAAAAACGTGAAAAATATTTTCTTTTAATTTTGCATGAAAAGGGTCTAAAATATGTTTTAACGTTCATCATAAGAAGGACATATGTAGAATTCAATATACAAGGGTTTTCAAATGTGATTAAAAAAATATATATATTCAAAGAATATTTTCTAAAATCATGTTTTAGGCAAAATCCACAATTTAACTAGTTCGGCAAATGAAGGGATATAATTTTTTTTATAACAAACTTGAAAAATATTTTTATACATTTTGCATGAAAAGGGTCTAAAATATTTTTTTTACGTTCAGCACTAGAAGGACAGACGTAGAATACAATTTAGAAGTGTTTTCAATTGTGATTTTTAAAAAGCTTTTTTCAATGAATATTGTCTAAAATCATGTTTTAGGCAAAATCCACAAAAAACTAGTTTGGCATATGAAGGGATACAACGTTTTTTAAATAAAAAATGTGAAAAATATTTTTTATACATTTTGCATGAAAAGGGTCTAAAATAATTTTTTACCTTCAGCACTAGAAGGACAGACGTAGAATACAATTTAGAAGGGTTTTCAAATGTGATTTAAAAAAAGCTTTTTTCAATGAATATTGTCTAAAATCATGTTTTAGGCAAAATCCATAATGCAACTAGTTTGGCATAGGAAGGGATACAAATTTTTTTATAACAAACGTGAAAAATATTTTTATAGATTTTGCATGAAAAGGTTCTAAAATATTTTTTTACATTCAGCACTAGAAGGACATATGTAGAATTCAACATACAAGGGGTTTTCAAATGTGATTAAAAAAAAAATTCAATGAATATTGTCTAAAATCATGTTTTAGGCAAAATCCACAATGCAACTAGTTCGGCATATGAAGGGATACAATTGTTTTTATAACAAACGTGAAAAATATTTTTATACATTTTGCATGAAAAGGGTCTAAAATATGTTTTAACGTTCAGCACTAGAAGGACGATGAAGAATATAACATACAAGGGTTTTCAAATGTGATTTAAAAAAAAATAATTCTATGAATATTTTCTAAAATCATGTTTTAGGCAAAATCCACAATGCAACTAGTTCGGCATATGAAGGGATACAATTTTTTTATAACAAACGTGAATAATATTTTTATACATTTTGCATGAAAAGGGTCTAATATTTTTTTTTACGTTCAGCACTAGAAGGACAGATGTAGAATACAATTTAGAAGGGGTTTTCAAATGTGATTTTTTAAAAAGCTTTTTTCAATGAATATTGTCTAAAATCATGTTTTAGGCAAAATCCACAAAAAAACTAGTTCGGCATATGAAGGGATACAAAGTTTTTTATAAAAAACGTGAAAAATATTTTTATACATTTTGCATGAAAAGGGTCTAACATATTTTTTAACATTCATCACTAGAAGGACAGACGTAGAATACAATTTAGAAGGGGTTTTCAAATGTGATTTAAAAAAAAAAAAATTTCAATGAATATTTTCTAAAATCGTGTTTTAGGCAAAATCCACAAAAAAACTAGTTCGGCATATGAAGGGATACAACGTTTTTAAATAAAAAAATGTGAAAAATATTTTTATACATTTTGCATGAAAAAGGGTCTAAAATATTTTTTTACGTTCAGCACTAGAAGGAAAGGCGTAGAATACAATTTAGAAGGGTTTTCAAATGTGATTTAAAAAAAGCTTTTTTCAATGAATATTGTCTAAAATCATGTTTTAGGCAAAATCCACAAAAAAACTAGTTCGGTATATGAAGGGATACAAAGTTTTTAAATAAAAAACGTGAAAAATATTTTCATTTAATTTTGCATGAAAAGGGTCTAAAATATGTTTTAACGTTCATCATAAGAAGGACATATGTAGAATTCAACATACAAGGGTTTTCAAATGTGATTAAAAAATATATATATTTAAAGAATATTTTCTAAAATCATATTTTAGGCAAAATCCACAATTTAACTAGTTCGGCAAATGAAGGGATATAATTTTTTTTATAACAAACTTGAAAAATATTTTTATACATTTTGCATGAAAAGGGTCTAAAATATTTTTTTTTACGTTCAGCACTAGAAGGACAGACGTAGAATACAATTTAGAAGTGTTTTCAATTGTGATTTTTTAAAAGCTTTTTTCAATGAATATTGTCTAAAATCATGTTTTAGGCAAAATCCACAATGCAACTAGTTCGGCATATGAAGGGATACAATTTTTTTATAAAAAACGTGAAAAATATTTTTATAGATTTTGCATGAAAAGGGTCTAACATATTTTTTAACATTCATCACTAGAAGGACAGACGTAGAATACAATTTAGAAGGGTTTTCAAATGTGATTTAAAAAAAAGCTTTTTTCAATAAATATTTTCTAAAATCATGTTTTAGGCAAAATCCACAAAAAACTAGTTCGGCATATGAAGGGATACAACGTTTTTTAAATAAAAAATGTGAAAAATATTTTTATACATTTTGCATGAAAAGGGTCTAAAATATTTTTTTACGTTCAGCACTAGAAGGAAAGGCGTAGAATGCAATTTAGAAGGGTTTTCAAATGTGATTTTTTTAAAAAGCTTTTTTCAATGAATATTGTCTAAAATCATGTTTTAGGCAAAATCCACAATGCAACTAGTTCGGCATATGAAGGGATACAAAATTTTTTATGACAAACGTGAAAAATATTTTTTATACATTTTGCATGAAAAAGGGTCTAAAATATTGTTTTTAACGTTCAGCACTAGAAGGACAGGCGTAGAATACAATTTAGAAGGGTTTTCAAATGTGATTTTTTAAAAGCTTTTTTCAATGAATATTGTCTAAAATCATGTTTTAGGCAAAATCCACAAAAAAACTAGTTTGGCATATGAAGGGATACAACGTTTTTAAATAAAAAATGTGAAAAATATTTTTATACATTTTGCATGAAAAGGGTCTAAAATATTTTTTTACGTTCAGCACTAGAAGGACAGACGTAGAATACAATTTAGAAGGGTTTTCAAATGTGATTTAAAAAAAAGCTTTTTCAATGAATATTGTCTAAAATCATGTTTTAGGCAAAATCCATAATGCAACTAGTTCGGCATAGGAAGGGATACAATTTTTTTATAACAAACGTGAAAAATATTTTTATACATTTTGCATGAAAAGGTTCTAAAATATTTTTTTACATTCAGCACTAGAAGGACATATGTAGAATTCAACATACAAGGGTTTTCAAATGTGATTAAAAAAAAATTTCAATGAATATTGTCTAAAATCATGTTTTAGGCAAAATCCACAATGCAACTAGTTCGGCATATGAAGGGATACAATTTTTTTATAACAAACGTGAATAATATTTTTTTATACATTTTGCATGAAAAGGGTCTAACATATTTTTTAACATTCATCACTAGAAGGACAGACGTAGAATACAATTTAGAAGGGTTTTCAAATGTGATTTAAAAAAAGCTTTTTTCAATGAATATTTTCTAAAATCATGTTTTAGGCAAAATCCACAAAAAAACTAGTTCGGCATATGAAGGGATACAACGTTTTTTAAATAAAAAATGTGAAAAATATTTTTATACATTTTGCATGAAAAGGGTCTAAAATATTTTTTTACGTTCAGCACTAGAAGGAAAGGCGTAGAATACAATTTAGAAGGGTTTTCAAATGTGATTTAAAAAAAGCTTTTTTCAATGAATATTGTCTAAAATCATGTTTTAGGCAAAATCCACAAAAAAACTAGTTCGGTATATGAAGGGATACAAAGTTTTTTTAAATAAAAAACGTGAAAAATATTTTCTTTTAATTTTGCATGAAAAGGGTCTAAAATATGTTTTAACGTTCATCATAAGAAGGACATATGTAGAATTCAACATACAAGGGTTTTCAAATGTGATTAAAAAATATATATATTTAAAGAATATTTTCTAAAATCATGTTTTAGGCAAAATCCACAATTTAACTAGTTCGGCAAATGAAGGGATATAATTTTTTTTATAACAAACTTGAAAAATATTTTTTATACATTTTGCATGAAAAGGGTCTAAAATATTTTTTTTACGTTCAGCACTAGAAGGACAGACGTAGAATACAATTTAGAAGTGTTTTCAAATGTGATTTTTTTAAAAGCTTTTTTCAATGAATATTGTCTAAAATCATGTTTTAGGCAAAATCCACAAAAAAACTAGTTCGGCATATGAAGGGATACAATTTTTTTTATAAAAAACGTGAAAAATATTTTTTATAGATTTTGCATGAAAAGGGTCTAACATATTTTTTAACATTCATCACTAGAAGGACAGACGTAGAATACAATTTAGAAGGGTTTTCAAATGTGATTTAAAAAAAGCTTTTTCAATGAATATTTTCTAAAATCATGTTTTACGCAAAATCCACAATGCAACTAGTTCGGCATATGAAGGGATACAATTTTTTTATAACAGAGGTGAAAAATATTTGTTCTACATTTTGCATGAAAAGGGTCTAAAATATTTTTTACGTTCAGCACTAGTAGGACAGACGTAGAATACAATTTAGAAGGGTTTTCAAATGTGATTTAAAAAAAAATTTTCAATGAATATTGTCTAAAATCATGTTTTAGGCAAAATCCATAATGCAACTAGTTCGGCATAGGAAGGGATACAATTTTTTTTATAACAAACGTGAAAAATATTTTTATACATTTTGCATGAAAAGGGTCTAAAATATGTTTTAACGTTCAGCACTAGAAGGACATATGAAGAATATAACATACAAGGGTTTTCAAATGTGATTTAAAAAAAAATTCTATGAATATTGTCTAAAATCATGTTTTAGGCAAAATCCACAATGCAACTAGTTCGGCATATGAAGGGATACATTTTTTTTATAACAAACGTGAATAATATTTTTTTATACATTTTGCATGAAAAGGGTCTAATATTTTTTTTACGTTCAGCACTAGAAGGACAGACGTAGAATACAATTTAGAAGGGTTTTCAAATGTGATTTAAAAAAAGCTTTTTCTATGAATATTTTCTAAAATCATGTTTTAGGCAAAATCCACAAAAAAACTAGTTTGGCATATGAAGGGATACAACGTTTTTTAAATAAAAAATGTGAAAAATATTTTTTATACATTTTGCATGAAAAGGGTCTAAAATATTTTTTTTACGTTCAGTACTAGAAGGACAGGCGTAGAATGCAATTTAGAAAGGGTTTTCAAATGTAATTTTTTAAAAAGCTATTTTCAATGAATATTGTCTAAAATCATGTTTTAGGCAAAATCCATAATGCAACTAGTTCGGCATAGGAAGGGATACAATTTTTTTTATAACAAACGTGAAAAATATTTTTATACATTTTGCATGAAAAGGTTCTAAAATATTTTTTTACATTCAGCACTAGAAGGACATATGTAGAATTCAACATACAAGGGTTTTCAAATGTGATTAAAAAAAAATTCAATGAATATTGTCTAAAATCATGTTTTAGGCCAAAATCCACAATGCAACTAGTTCGGCATATGAAGGGATACAATTGTTTTTATAACAAACGTGAAAAATATTTTTATACATTTTGCATGAAAAGGGTCTAAAATATGTTTTAACGTTCAGCACTAGAAGGACGTATGAAGAATATAATATACAAGGGTTTTCAAATGTGATTTAAAAAAAATAATTCTATGAATATTTTCTAAAATCATGTTTTAGGCAAAATCCACAATGCAACTAGTTCGGCATATGAAGGGATACCATTTTTTTTATAACAAACGTGAATAATATTTTTTATACATTTTGCATGAAAAGGGTCTAATATATTTTTTTTACGTTCAGCACTAGAAGGACAGATGTAGAATACAATTTAGAAGGGTTTTCAAATGTGATTTTTTAAAAAGCTTTTTTCAATGAATATTGTCTAAAATCATGTTTTAGGCAAAATCCACAAAAAAACTAGTTCGGCATATGAAGGGATACAAAGTTTTTTATAAAAAACGTGAAATTTTTTTTTTATAAATTTTGCATGAAAAGGGTCTAACATATTTTTTAACATTCATCACTAGAAGGACAGACGTAGAATACAATTTAGAAGGGTTTTCAAATGTGATTTTAAAAAAAAGCTTTTTTCAATGAATATTTTCTAAAATCATGTTTTAGGCAAAATCCACAAAAAAACTAGTTCGGCATATGAAGGGATACAACGTTTTTTAAATAAAAAATGTGAAAAATATTTTTTATACATTTTGCATGAAAAGGGTCTAAAATATTTTTTTACGTTCAGCACTAGAGGAAAGGCGTAGAATACAATTTAGAAGGGTTTTCAAATGTGATTTAAAAAAAAGCTTTTTCAATGAATATTGTCTAAAATCATGTTTTAGGCAAAATCCACAAAAAAACTAGTTCGGCATATGAAGGGATACAAAGTTTTTTAAATAAAAAACGTGAAAAATATTTTCTTTTAATTTTGCATGAAAAAGGGTCTAAAATATGTTTTAACGTTCATCATAAGAAGGACATATGTAGAATTCAACATACAAGGGTTTTCAAATGTGATTAAAAAATATATATATTTCAAAGAATATTTTCTAAAATCATGTTTTAGGCAAAATCCACAAAAAAACTAGTTCGGCATATGAAGGGATACAACGTTTTTTAAATAAAAAATGTGAAAAATATTTTTATACATTTTGCATGAAAAGGGTCTAAAATATTTTTTTACGTTCAGCACTAGAAGGAAAGGCGTAGAATACAATTTAGAAGGGTTTTCAAATGTGATTTAAAAAAAAGCTTTTTTCAATGAATATTGTCTAAAATCATGTTTTAGGCAAAATCCACAAAAAAACTAGTTTGGCATATGAAGGGATACAACGTTTTTTAAATAAAAAATGTGAAAAATATTTTTTATACATTTTGCATGAAAAGGGTCTAAAATATTTTTTTTACGTTCAGCACTAGAAGGAAAGGCGTAGAATACAATTTAGAAGGGTTTTCAAATGTGATTAAAAAAAAGCTTTTTTCAATGAATATTGTCTAAAATCATGTTTTAGGCAAAATCCACAAAAAAACTAGTTCGGCATATGAAGGGATACAAAGTTTTTTAAATAAAAAACGTGAAAAATATTTTCTTTTAATTTTGCATGAAAAGGGTCTAAAATGTGTTTTAACGTTCATCATAAGAAGGACATATGTAGAATTCAACATACAAGGGTTTTCAAATGTGATTAAAAAAATATATATATTTAAAGAATATTTTCTAAAATCATATTTTAGGCAAAATCCACAATTTAACTAGTTCGGCAAATGAAGGGATATAATTTTTTTATAACAAACTTGAAAAATATTTTTTATACATTTTGCATGAAAAGGGTCTAAAATATTTTTTTACGTTCAGCACTAGAAGGACAGACGTAGAATACAATTTAGAAGTGTTTTCAATTGTGATTTTTAAAAGCTTTTTTCAATGAATATTGTCTAAAATCATGTTTTATGCAAAATCCACAAAAAAACTAGTTCGGCATATGAAGGGATACAATTTTTTTATAAAAAACGTGAAAAATATTTTTATAGATTTTGCATGAAAAGGGTCTAACATATTTTTTTAACATTCATCACTAGAAGGACAGACGTAGAATACAATTTAGAAGGGTTTTCAAATGTGATTTAAAAAAAAGCTTTTTTCAATAAATATTTTCTAAAATCATGTTTTAGGCAAAATCCACAAAAAAACTAGTTCGGCATATGAAGGGATACAACGTTTTTTAAATAAAAAATGTGAAAAATATTTTTATACATTTTGCATGAAAAGGGTCTAAAATATTTTTTACGTTCAGCACTAGAAGGAAAGGCGTAGAATGCAATTTAGAAGGGTTTTCAAATGTGATTTTTTTAAAAGCTTTTTTCAATGAATATTGTCTAAAATCATGTTTTAGGCAAAATCCACAATGCAACTAGTTCGGCATATGAAGGGGATACAAATTTTTTTATGACAAACGTGAAAATATTTTTTATACATTTTGCATGAAAAGGGTCTAAAATATTGTTTTACGTTCAGCACTAGAAGGACAGGCGTAGAATACAATTTAGAAGGGTTTTCAAATGTGATTTTTTAAAAGCTTTTTTCAATGAATATTGTCTAAAATCATGTTTTAGGCAAAATCCACAAAAAAACTAGTTTGGCATATGAAGGGATACAACGTTTTTTTAAATAAAAAATGTGAAAAATATTTTTATACATTTTGCATGAAAAGGGTCTAAAATATTTTTTTACTTTCAGCACTAGAAGGACAGACGTAGAATACAATTTAGAAGGGTTTTCAAATGTGATTTAAAAAAAAGCTTTTTTCAATGAATATTGTCTAAAATCATGTTTTAGGCAAAATCCATAATGCAACTAGTTCGGCATAGGAAGGGATACAATTTTTTTATAACAAACGTGAAAAATATTTTATACATTTTGCATGAAAAGGTTCTAAAATATTTTTTTACATTCAGCACTAGAAGGACATATGTAGAATTCAACATACAAGGGTTTTCAAATGTGATTAAAAAAAAAATTTCAATGAATATTGTCTAAAATCATGTTTTAGGCAAAATCCACAATATAACTAGTTCGGCATATGAAGGGATACAATTTTTTTTATAACAAACGTGAATAATATTTTTTATACATTTTGCATGAAAAGGGTCTAACATATTTTTTAACATTCATCACTAGAAGGACAGACGTAGAATACAATTTAGAAGGGTTTTCAAATGTGATTTAAAAAAAGCTTTTTTCAATGAATATTTTCTAAAATCATGTTTTAGGCAAAATCCACAAAAAAACTAGTTCGGCATATGAAGGGATACAACGTTTTTAAATAAAAAATGTGAAAAATATTTTTATACATTTTGCATGAAAAGGGTCTAAAATATTTTTTTACTTTCAGCACTAGAAGGACAGACGTAGAATACAATTTAGAAGGGTTTTCAAATGTGATTTAAAAAAAGCTTTTTTCAATGAATATTGTCTAAAATCATGTTTTAGGCAAAATCCATAATGCAACTAGTTCGGCATAGGAAGGGATACAATTTTTTTTATAACAAACGTGAAAAATATTTTTATACATTTTGCATGAAAAGGTTCTAAAATATTTTTTTACATTCAGCACTAGAAGGACATATGTAGAATTCAACATACAAGGGTTTTCAAATGTGATTAAAAAAAAATTTCAATGAATATTGTCTAAAATCATGTTTTAGGCAAAATCCACAATGCAACTAGTTCGGCATATGAAGGGATACAATTTTTTTATAACAAACGTGAATAATATTTTTTATACATTTTGCATGAAAAGGGTCTAACATATTTTTAACATTCATCACTAGAAGGACAGACGTAGAATACAATTTAGAAGGGTTTTCAAATGTGATTTAAAAAAAGCTTTTTTCAATGAATATTTTCTAAAATCATGTTTTAGGCAAAATCCACAAAAAAACTAGTTCGGCATATGAAGGATACAACGTTTTTTAAATAAAAAATGTGAAAAATATTTTTTATACATTTTGCATGAAAAGGGTCTAAAATATTTTTTACGTTCAGCACTAGAAGGAAAGGCGTAGAATACAATTTAGAAGGGTTTTCAAATGTGATTTAAAAAAAAGCTTTTTTCAATGAATATAGTCTAAAATCATGTTTTAGGCAAAATCCACAAAAAACTAGTTCGGTATATGAAGGGATACAAAGTTTTTTAAATAAAAAACGTGAAAAATATTTTCTTTTAATTTTGCATGAAAAGGGTCTAAAATATGTTTTAACGTTCATCATAAGAAGGACATATGTAGAATTCAACATACAAGGGTTTTCAAATGTGATTAAAAAATATATATATTTAAAGAATATTTTCTAAAATCATATTTTAGGCAAAATCCACAATTTAACTAGTTCGGCAAATGAAGGGATATAATTTTTTTTATAACAAACTTGAAAAATATTTGTTATACATTTTGCATGAAAAGGGTCTAAAATATTTTTTTTTACGTTCAGCACTAGAAGGACAGACGTAGAATACAATTTAGAAGTGTTTTCAAATGTGATTTTTTAAAAAGCTTTTTTCAATGAATATTGTCTAAAATCATGTTTTAGGCAAAATCCACAAAAAAACTAGTTCGGCATATGAAGGGATACAATTTTTTTATAAAAAAACGTGAAAAATATTTTTATAGATTTTGCATGAAAAGGGTCTAACATATTTTTTAACATTCATCACTAGAAGGACAGACGTAGAATACAATTTAGAAGGGTTTTCAAATGTGATTTAAAAAAAAGCTTTTTTCAATGAATATTTTCTAAAATCATGTTTTACGCAAAATCCACAATGCAACTAGTTCGGCATATGAAGGGATACAATTTTTTTTATAACAGAGGTGAAAAATATTTGTTCTACATTTTGCATGAAAAGGGTCTAAAATATTTTTTTACGTTCAGCACTAGTAGGACAGACGTAGAATACAATTTAGAAGGGTTTTCAAATGTGATTTAAAAAAAAAATTTCAATGAATATTGTCTAAAATCATGTTTTAGGCAAAATCCATAATGCAACTAGTTCGGCATAGGAAGGGGATACAATTTTTTTATAACAAACGTGAAAAATATTTTTATACATTTTGCATGAAAAGGGTCTAAAATATGTTTTAACGTTCAGCACTAGAAGGACATATGAAGAATATAACATACAAGGGTTTTCAAATGTGATTAAAAAAAAAAAATTCTATGAATATTGTCTAAAATCATGTTTTAGGCAAAATCCACAATGCAACTAGTTCGGCATATGAAGGGATACATTTTTTTTATAACAAACGTGAATAATATTTTTATACATTTTGCATGAAAAGGGTCTAATATTTTTTTACGTTCAGCACTAGAAGGACAGGCGTAGAATACAATTTAGAAGGGTTTTCAAATGTGATTAAAAAAAAGCTTTTTTCAATGAATATTTTCTAAAATCATGTTTTAGGCAAAATCCACAAAAAAACTAGTTTGGCATATGAAGGGATACAACGTTTTTAAATAAAAAATGTGAAAAATATTTTTATACATTTTGCATGAAAAGGGTCTAAAATATTTTTTTACGTTCAGTACTAGAAGGACAGGCGTAGAATGCAATTTAGAAGGGTTTTTCAAATGTAATTTTTTAAAAGCTATTTTCAATGAATATTGTCTAAAATCATGTTTTAGGCAAAATCCATAATGCAACTAGTTCGAGCATAGGAAGGGATACAATTTTTTTTATAACAAACGTGAAAAATATTTTTATACATTTTGCATGAAAAGGTTCTAAAATATTTTTTTACATTCAGCACTAGAAGGACATATGTAGAATTCAACATACAAGGGTTTTCAAATGTGATTAAAAAAAAATTCAATGAATATTGTCTAAAATCATGTTTTAGGCAAAATCCACAATGCAACTAGTTCGGCATATGAAGGGATACAATTGTTTTTTATAACAAAGCGTGAAAAATATTTTTATACATTTTGCATGAAAAGGGTCTAAAATATGTTTTAACGTTCAGCACTAGAAGGACGTATGAAGAATATAATATACAAGGGTTTTCAAATGTGATTTAAAAAAAAATAATTCTATGAATATTTTCTAAAATCATGTTTTAGGCAAAATCCACAATGCAACTAGTTCGGCATATGAAGGGATACCATTTTTTTTATAACAAACGTGAATAATATTTTTTATACATTTTGCATGAAAAGGGTCTAATATATTTTTTTACGTTCAGCACTAGAAGGACAGATGTAGAATACAATTTAGAAGGGTTTTCAAATGTGATT
This sequence comes from Coregonus clupeaformis, assembly GCF_020615455.1. Taxonomy (NCBI): domain Eukaryota; kingdom Metazoa; phylum Chordata; class Actinopteri; order Salmoniformes; family Salmonidae; genus Coregonus; species Coregonus clupeaformis. Next base: position 168,922 of record NW_025534064.1, read on the forward strand.
TTTTAAAAAGCTTTTTTCAATGAATATTGTCTAAAATCATGTTTTAGGCAAAATCCACAAAAAAACTAGTTCGGCATATGAAGGGATACAAAGTTTTTTATAAAAAACGTGAATTTTTTTTTTTATAAATTTTGCATGAAAAGGGTCTAACATATTTTTTAACATTCATCACTAGAAGGACAGACGTAGAATACAATTTAGAAGGGTTTTCAAATGTGATTTAAAAAAAAGCTTTTTTCAATGAATATTTTCTAAAATCATGTTTTAGGCAAAATCCACAAAAAAACTAGTTCGGCATATGAAGGGATACAACGTTTTTTAAATAAAAAATGTGAAAAATATTTTTTATACATTTTGCATGAAAAGGGTCTAAAATATTTTTTTTACGTTCAGCACTAGAGGGAAAGGCGTAGAATACAATTTAGAAGGGTTTTCAAATGTGATTTAAAAAAAAGCTTTTTTCAATGAATATTGTCTAAAATCATGTTTTAGGCAAAATCCACTAAAAACTAGTTCGGTATATGAAGGGATACAAAGTTTTTTAAATAAAAAACGTGAAAAATATTTTCTTTTAATTTTGCATGAAAAGGGTCTAAAATATGTTTTAACGTTCATCATAAGAAGGACATATGTAGAATTCAACATACAAGGGTTTTCAAATGTGATTAAAAATATATATATTTAAAGAATATTTTCTAAAATCATGTATTAGGCAAAATCCACAAAAACTAGTTCGGCATATGAAGGGATACAACGTTTTTTTAAATAAAAAATGTGAAAAATATTTTTATACATTTTGCATGAAAAGGGTCTAAAATATTTTTTTTACGTTCAGCACTAGAGGGAAAGGCGTAGAATACAATTTAGAAGGGTTTTCAAATGTGATTTAAAAAAAGCTTTTTTCAATGAATATTGTCTAAAATCATGTTTTAGGCAAAATCCACAAAAAAACTAGTTCGGTATATGAAGGGATACAAAGTTTTTTAAATAAAAAACGTGAAAAATATTTTTTTTTAATTTTGCATGAAAAGGGTCTAAAATATGTTTTAACGTTCATCATAAGAAGGACATATGTAAAATTCAACATACAAGGGTTTTCAAATGTGATTAAAAAATATATATATTTAAAGAATATTTTCTAAAATCATGTTTTAGGCAAAATCCACAAAAAAACTAGTTCGGCATATGAAGGGATACAACGTTTTTTTAAATAAAAATGGTGAAAAATATTTTTATACATTTTGCATGAAAAGGGTCTAAAATATTTTTTTACGTTCAGCACTAGAAGGACAGGCGTAGAATACAATTTAGAAGGGTTTTCAAATGTGATTTTTTTAAAAGCTTTTTTCAATGAATATTGTCTAAAATCATGTTTTAGGCAAAATCCACAAAAAAACTAGTTTGGCATATGAAGGGATACAACGTTTTTTAAATAAAAAATGTGAAAAATAATTTTTATACATTTTGCATGAAAAGGGTCTAAAATATTTTTTTTACGTTCAGCACTAGAAGGACAGGCGTAGAATGCAATTTAGAAGGGTTTTCAAATGTGATTTTTTAAAAGCTTTTTCAATGAATATTGTCTAAAATCATGTTTTAGGCAAAATCCACAATGCAACTAGTTCGGCATATGAAGGGATACAATTGTTTTTATAACAAACGTGAAAAATATTTTTATACATTTTGCATGAAAAGGGTCTAAAATATGTTTTAACGTTCAGCACTAGAAGGACGTATGAAGAATATAATATACAAGGGTTTTCAAATGTGATTTAAAAAAAATAATTCTATGAATATTTTCTAAAATCATGTTTTAGGCAAAATCCACAATGCAACTAGTTCGGCATATGAAGGGATACCATTTTTTTATAACAAACGTGAATAATATTTTTATACATTTTGCATGAAAAGGGTCTAATATATTTTTTTACGTTCAGCACTAGAAGGACAGATGTAGAATACAATTTAGAAGGGTTTTCAAATGTGATTTTTTAAAAAGCTTTTTTCAATGAATATTGTCTAAAATCATGTTTTAGGCAAAATCCACAAAAAAACTAGTTCGGCATATGAAGGGATACAAAGTTTTTTATAAAAACGGTGAATTTTTTTTTTAATAAATTTTGCATGAAAAGGGTCTAACATATTTTTTAACATTCATCACTAGAAGGACAGACGTAGAATACAATTTAGAAGGGTTTTCAAATGTGATTTAAAAAAAAGCTTTTTTCAATGAATATTTTCTAAAATCATGTTTTAGGCAAAATCCACAAAAAAACTAGTTCGGCATATGAAGGGATACAACGTTTTTTAAATAAAAAATGTGAAAAATATTTTTATACATTTTGCATGAAAAGGGTCTAAAATATTTTTTTTACGTTCAGCACTAGAAGGAAAGGCGTAGAATACAATTTAGAAGGGTTTTCAAATGTGATTTTAAAAAAAAGCTTTTTTCAATGAATATTGTCTAAAATCATGTTTTAGGCAAAATCCACAAAAAAACTAGTTCGGCATATGAAGGGATACAAAGTTTTTTAAATAAAAAACGTGAAAAATATTTTCTTTATTTTGCATGAAAAGGGTCTAAAATATGTTTTAACGTTCATCATAAGAAGGACATATGTAGAATTCAACATACAAGGGTTTTCAAATGTGATTAAAAAATATATATATTTAAAGAATATTTTCTAAAATCATGTTTTAGGCAAAATCCACAAAAAAACTAGTTCGGCATATGAAGGGATACAACGTTTTTTAAATAAAAAATGTGAAAAATATTTTTTATACATTTTGCATGAAAAGGGTCTAAAATATTTTTTTTACGTTCAGCACTAGAAGGACAGGCGTAGAATACAATTTAGAAGGGTTTTCAAATGTGATTTTTTTAAAAGCTTTTTTCAATGAATATTGTCTAAAATCATGTTTTAGGCAAAATCCACAAAAAAACTAGTTTGGCATATGAAGGGATACAACGTTATTTAAATAAAAAATGTGAAAAATATTTTTTATACATTTTGCATGAAAAGGGTCTAAAATATTTTTTTTACGTTCAGCACTAGAAGGACAGGCGTAGAATGCAATTTAGAAGGGTTTTCAAATGTGATTTTTTAAAAAGCTTTTTTCAATGAATATTGTCTAAAATCATGTTTTAGGCAAAATCCACAATGCAACTAGTTCGGCATATGAAGGGATACAATTTTTTTTATGACAAACGTGAAAATATTTTTTATACATTTTGCATGAAAAGGGTCTAAAATATTTTTTTTACGTTCAGCACTAGAAGGACAGGCGTAGAATACAATTTAGAAGGGTTTTCAAATGTGATTTTTTTAAAAAAGCTTTTTCAATGAATATTGTCTAAAATCATGTTTTAGGCAAAATGCACAATGCAACTAGTTCGGCATATGAAGGGGATACAATTGTTTTTATAACAAACGTGAAAAATATTTTTATACATTTTGCATGAAAAAGGGTCTAAAATATGTTTTAACGTTCAGCACTAGAAGGACGTATGAAGAATATAATATACAAGGGTTTTCAAATGTGATTTAAAAAAAATAATTCTATGAATATTTTCTAAAATCATGTTTTAGGCAAAATCCACAATGCAACTAGTTCGGCATATGAAGGGATACAATTTTTTTATAACAAACGTGAATAATATTTTTTTATACATTTTGCATGAAAAGGGTCTAATATATTTTTTTACGTTCAGCACTAGAAGGACAGATGTAGAATACAATTTAGAAGGGTTTTCAAATGTGATTTTTAAAAGCTTTTTTCAATGAATATTGTCTAAAATCATGTTTTAGGCAAAATCCACAAAAAAACTAGTTCGGCATATGAAGGGATACAACGTTTTTTTATAAAAAACGTGAAAATTTTTTTTATAAATTTTGCATGAAAAGGGTCTAACATATTTTTTAACATTCATCACTAGAAGGACAGACGTAGAATACAATTTAGAAGGGTTTTCAAATGTGATTTAAAAAAAAGCTTTTTTCAATGAATATTTTCTAAAATCATGTTTTAGGAAAAATCCACAAAAACTAGTTCGGCATATGAAGGGATACAACGTTTTTTTAAATAAAAAATGTGAAAAATATTTTTATACATTTTGCATGAAAAGGGTCTAAAATATTTTTTTACGTTCAGCACTAGAAGGAAAGGCGTAGAATACAATTTAGAAGGGTTTTCAAATGTGATTTTAAAAAAAGCTTTTTTCAATGAATATTGTCTAAAATCATGTTTTAGGCAAAATCCACAAAAAAACTAGTTCGGTATATGAAGGGGATACAAAGTTTTTTAAATAAAAAAACGTGAAAAATATTTTCTTTTAATTTTGCATGAAAAGGGTCTAAAATATGTTTTAACGTTCATCATAAGAAGGACATATGTAGAATTCAACATACAAGGGTTTTCAAATGTGATTAAAAAATATATATATTTAAAGAATATTTTCTAAAATCATGTTTTAGGCAAAATCCACAAAAAAACTAGTTCGGCATATGAAGGGATACAACGTTTTTTAAATAAAAAATGTGAAAAATATTTTTATACATTTTGCATGAAAAGGGTCTGAAAATATTTTTTTACGTTCAGCACTAGAAGGACAGGCGTAGAATACAATTTAGAAGGGTTTTCAAATGTGATTTTTTTAAAAGCTTTTTTCAATGAATATTGTCTAAAATCATGTTTTAGGCAAAATCCACAAAAAAACTAGTTTGGCATATGAAGGGATACAACGTTTTTTAAATAAAAAATGTGAAAAATATTTTTTATACATTTTGCATGAAAAGGGTCTAAAATATTTTTTTTACGTTCAGCACTAGAAGGACAGGCGTAGAATGCAATTTAGAAGGGTTTTCAAATGTGATTTTTTTAAAAGCTTTTTTCAATGAATATTGTCTAAAATCATGTTTTAGGCAAAATCCACAATGCAACTAGTTCGGCATATGAAGGGATACAATTTTTTTTATGACAAACGTGAAAATATTTCTTATACATTTTGCATGAAAAGGGTCTAAAATATTTTTTTTACGTTCAGCACTAGAAGGACAGGCGTAGAATACAATTTAGAAGGGTTTTCAAATGTGATTTTTTTAAAAGCTTTTTTCAATGAATATTGTCTAAAATCATGTTTTAGGCAAAATCCACAAAAACTAGTTTGGCATATGAAGGGATACAACGTTTTTTAAATAAAAATGTGAAAAAATATTTTTTATACATTTTGCATGAAAAGGGTCTAAAATATTTTTTTTACGTTCAGCACTAGAAGGACAGACGTAGAGTACAATTTAGAAGGGTTTTCAAATGTGATTTAAAAAAAAGCTTTTTTCAATGAATATTGTCTAAAATCATGTTTTAGGCAAAATCCACAATGCAACTAGTTCGGCATATGAAGGGATACAATTTTTTTTATGACAAACGTGAAAATATTTTTTATACATTTTGCATGAAAAGGGTCTAAAATATTTTTTTTACGTTCAGCACTAGAAGGACAGGCGTAGAATACAATTTAGAAGGGTTTTCAAATGTGATTTTTTTAAAAGCTTTTTTCAATGAATATTGTCTAAAATCATGTTTTAGGCAAAATGCACAATGCAACTAGTTCGGCATATGAAGGGATACAATTTTTTTTATGACAAAAGTGAAAATATTTTTTATACATTTTGCATGAAAAGGGTCCAAAATATTTTTTTTACGTTCAGCACTAGAAGGACATATGTAGAATTCAACATACAAGGGTTTTCAAATGTGATTAAAAAAAAATTTCAATGAATATTGTCTAAAATCATGTTTTAGGCAAAATCCACAATGCAACTAGTTCGGCATATGAAGGGATACAATTGTTTTTATAACAAACGTGAAAAATATTTTTATACATTTTGCATGAAAAGGGTCTAAAATATGTTTTAACGTTCAGCACTAGAAGGACGTATGAAGAATATAACATACAAGGGTTTTCAAATGTGATTTAAAAAAAATAATTCTATGAATATTTTCTAAAATCATGTTTTAGGCAAAATCCACAATGCAACTAGTTCGGCATATGAAGGGATACCATTTTTTTATAACAAACGTGAATAATATTTTTTATACATTTTGCATGAAAAGGGTCTAATATATTTTTTTACGTTCAGCACTAGAAGGACAGATGTAGAATACAATTTAGAAGGGTTTTCAAATGTGATTTTTAAAAAAGCTTTTTTCAATGAATATTGTCTAAAATCATGTTTTAGGCAAAATCCACAAAAAAACTAGTTCGGCATATGAAGGGATACAAAGTTTTTTTATAAAAAACGTGAAAAATATTTTTTTATAAATTTTGCATGAAAAGGGTCTAACATATTTTTTTACGTTCAGCACTAGAAGGAAAGGCGTAGAATACAATTTAGAAGGGTTTTCAAATGTGATTTAAAAAAAGCTTTTTTCAATGAATATTGTCTAAAATCATGTTTTAGGCAAAATCCACAAAAAAACTAGTTCGGCATATGAAGGGATACAAAGTTTTTAAATAAAAAAACGTGAAAAATATTTTCTTTTAATTTTGCATGAAAAGGGTCTAAAATATGTTTTAACGTTCATCATAAGAAGGACATATGTAGAATTCAACATACAAGGGTTTTCAAATGTGATTAAAAAATATATATATTTAAAGAATATTTTCTAAAATCATATTTTAGGCAAAATGCACAATGCAACTAGTTCGGCATATGAAGGGATACAATTTTTTTTATGACAAACGTGAAAATATTTTTTATACATTTTGCATGAAAAGGGTCTAAAATATTTTTTTTACGTTCAGCACTAGAAGGACAGGCGTAGAATACAATTTAGAAGGGTTTTCAAATGTGATTTTTTAAAAAGCTTTTTTCAATGAATATTGTCTAAAATCATGTTTTAGGCAAAATGCACAATGCAACTAGTTCGGCATATGAAGGGATACAATTTTTTTTATGACAAAAGTGAAAATATTTTTTATACATTTTGCATGAAAAGGGTCTAAAATATTTTTTTTACGTTCAGCACTAGAAGGACATATGTAGAATTCAACATACAAGGGTTTTCAAATGTGATAAAAAAAAAATTCAATGAATATTGTCTAAAATCATGTTTTAGGCAAAATCCACAATGCAACTAGTTCGGCATATGAAGGGATACAATTGTTTTTATAACAAACGTGAAAAATATTTTTATACATTTTGCATGAAAAGGGTCTAAAATATGTTTTAACGTTCAGCACTAGAAGGACGTATGAAGAATATAACATACAAGGGTTTTCAAATGTGATTTTAAAAAATATAATTCTATGAATATTTTCTAAAATCATGTTTTAGGCAAAATCCACAATGCAACTAGTTCGGCATATGAAGGGATACAATTTTTTTTATAACAAACGTGAATAATATTTTTATACATTTTGAATGAAAAGGGTCTAATATTTTTTTTACGTTCAGCACTAGAAGGACAGATGTAGAATACAATTTAGAAGGGTTTTCAAATGTGATTTTTTAAAAAGCTTTTTTCAATGAATATTGTCTAAAATCATGTTTTAGGCAAAATCCACAAAAAAACTAGTTCGGCATATGAAGGGATACAAAGTTTTTTTATAAAAAACGTGAAATTTTTTTTTATAAATTTTGCATGAAAAGGGTCTAACATATTTTTTAACATTCATCACTAGAAGGACAGACGTAGAATACAATTTAGAAGGGTTTTCAAATGTGATTTAAAAAAGCTTTTTCAATGAATATTGTCTAAAATCATGTTTTAGGCAAAATCCACAAAAAAACTAGTTCGGTATATGAAGGGATACAAAGTTTTTTAAATAAAAAACGTGAAAAATATTTTCTTTTAATTTTGCATGAAAAGGGTCTAAAATATGTTTTAACGTTCATCATAAGAAGGACATATGTAGAATTCAACATACAAGGGTTTTCAAATGTGATTAAAAAATATATATATTTAAAGAATATTTTCTAAAATCATATTTTAGGCAAAATCCACAATTTAACTAGTTCGGCAAATGAAGGGATATAATTTTTTTTATAACAAACTTGAAAAATATTTTTTATACATTTTGCACTCGAAGGACAGACGTAGAATACAATTTAGAAGTGTTTTCAATTGTGATTTTTTAAAAAGCTTTTTTCAATGAATATTGTCTAAAATCATGTTTTAGGCAAAATCCACAAAAAAACTAGTTCGGCATATGAAGGGATACAATTTTTTTTATAAAAAACGTGAAAAATATTTTTTATAGATTTTGCATGAAAAGGGTCTAACATATTTTTTAACATTCATCACTAGAAGGACAGACGTAGAATACAATTTAGAAGGGTTTTCAAATGTGATTTAAAAAAAAAGCTTTTTTCAATGAATATTTTCTAAAATCCTGTTTTAGGCAAAATCCACAAAAAAACTAGTTCGGCATATGAAGGGATACAACGTTTTTTAAATAAAAAATGTGAAAAATATTTTTATACATTTTGCATGAAAAGGGTCTAAAATATTTTTTTACGTTCAGCACTAGAAGGAAAGGCGTAGAATGCAATTTAGAAGGGTTTTTCAAATGTGATTTTTTAAAAGCTTTTTTCAATGAATATTGTCTAAAATCATGTTTTTAGGCAAAATCCACAATGCAACTAGTTCGGCATATGAAGGGATACAATTTTTTTATGACAAACGTGAAAATATTTTTTATACATTTTGCATGAAAAGGGTCTAAAATATTGTTTTTACGTTCAGCACTAGAAGGACAGGCGTAGAATACAATTTAGAAGGGTTTTCAAATGTGATTTTTTTAAAAGCTTTTTTCAATGAATATTGTCTAAAATCATGTTTTAGGCAAAATCCACAAAAACTAGTTTGCATATGAAGGGATACAACGTTTTTTTAAATAAAAAATGTGAAAAATATTTTATACATTTTGCATGAAAAGGGTCTAAAATATTTTTTTACGTTCAGCACTAGAAGGACAGACGTAGAATACAATTTAGAAGGGTTTTCAAATGTGATTTAAAAAAAAGCTTTTTTCAATGAATATTGTCTAAAATCATGTTTTAGGCAAAATCCATAATGCAACTAGTTCGGCATAGGAAGGGATACAATTTTTTTATAACAAACGTGAAAAATATTTTTATACATTTTGCATGAAAAGGTTCTAAAATATTTTTTACATTCAGCACTAGAAGGACATATGTAGAATTCAACATACAAGGGTTTTCAAATGTGATTAAAAAAAAATTTCAATGAATATTGTCTAAAATCATGTTTTAGGCAAAATCCACAATGCAACTAGTTCGGCATATGAAGGGATACAATTTTTTTTATAACAAACGTGAATAATATTTTTTATACATTTTGCATGAAAAGGGTCTAACATATTTTTTAACATTCATCACTAGAAGGACAGACGTAGAATACAATTTAGAAGGGTTTTCAAATGTGATTTAAAAAAAAAGCTTTTTCAATGAATATTTTCTAAAATCATGTTTTAGGCAAAATCCACAAAAACTAGTTCGGCATATGAAGGGATACAACGTTTTTAAATAAAAAATGTGAAAAATATTTTTATACATTTTGCATGAAAAGGGTCTAAAATATTTTTTTACGTTCAGCACTAGAAGGAAAGGCGTAGAATACAATTTAGAAGGGTTTTCAAATGTGATTTAAAAAAAGCTTTTTTCAATGAATATTGTCTAAAATCATGTTTTAGGCAAAATCCACAAAAAAACTAGTTCGGTATATGAAGGGATACAAAGTTTTTAAATAAAAAACGTGAAAAATATTTTCTTTTAATTTTGCATGAAAAAGGTCTAAAATATGTTTTAACGTTCATCATAAGAAGGACATATGTAGAATTCAACATACAAGGGTTTTCAAATGTGATTAAAAAATATATATATTTAAAGAATATTTTCTAAAATCATGTTTTTAGGCAAAATCCACAATTTAACTAGTTCGGCAAATGAAGGGATATAATTTTTTTATAACAAACTTGAAAAATATTTTTATACATTTTGCATGAAAAGGGTCTAAAATATTTTTTTACGTTCAGCACTAGAAGGACAGACGTAGAATACAATTTAGAAGTGTTTTCAAATGTGATTTTTTAAAAGCTTTTTTCAATGAATATTGTCTAAAATCATGTTTTAGGCAAAATCCACAAAAAAACTAGTTCGGCATATGAAGGGGATACAATTTTTTTATAAAAAACGTGAAAAATATTTTTATAGATTTTGCATGAAAAGGGTCTAACATATTTTTTAACATTCATCACTAGAAGGACAGACGTGAGAATACAATTTAGAAGGGTTTTCAAATGTGATTTAAAAAAAGCTTTTTTCAATGAATATTTTCTAAAATCATGTTTTAGCTAAAATCCACAATGCAACTAGTTCGGCATATGAAGGGATACAATTTTTTTATAACAGAGGTGAAAAATATTTGTTCTACATTTTGCATGAAAAGGGTCTAAAATATTTTTTACGTTCAGCACTAGTAGGACAGACGTAGAATACAATTTAGAAGGGTTTTCAAATGTGATTTAAAAAAACTTTTTTCAATGAATATTGTCTAAAATCATGTTTTAGGCAAAATCCACAATGCAACTAGTTCGGCATATGAAGGGATACAATTGTTTTTATAACAAATGTGAAAAATATTTTTATACATTTTGCATGAAAAGGGTCTAAAATATGTTTTAACGTTCAGCACTAGAAGGACATATGAAGAATATAACATACAAGGGTTTTTCAAATGTGATTAAAAAAAAAAATTCTATGAATATTGTCTAAAATCATGTTTTAGGCAAAATCCACAATGCAACTAGTTCGGCATATGAAGGGATACATTTTTTTTTATAACAAACGTGATAATATTTTTATACATTTTGCATGAAAAGGGTCTAATATATTTTTTTACGTTCAGCACTAGAAGGACAGGCGTAGAATACAATTTAGAAGGGTTTTCAAATGTGATTTAAAAAAAGCTTTTTTTCAATGAATATTTTCTAAAATCATGTTTTAGGCAAAATCCACAAAAAAACTAGTTTGGCATATGAAGGGATACAACGTTTTTTAAATAAAAAATGTGAAAAATATTTTTATACATTTTGCATGAAAAGGGTCTAAAATATTTTTTTACGTTCAGTACTAGAAGGACAGGCGTAGAATGCAATTTAGAAGGGTTTTCAAATGTAATTTTTTAAAAGCTATTTTCAATGAATATTGTCTAAAATCATGTTTTAGGCAAAATCCATAATGCAACTAGTTCGGCATAGGAAGGGATACAATTTTTTTATAACAAACGTGAAAAATATTTTTATACATTTTGCATGAAAAGGTTCTAAAATATTTTTTTACATTCAGCACTAGAAGGACATATGTAGAATTCAACATACAAGGGTTTTCAAATGTGATTTAAAAAAAAATTCAATGAATATTGTCTAAAATCATGTTTTAGGCAAAATCCACAATGCAACTAGTTCTGCATATGAAGGGATACAATTGTTTTTATAACAAACGTGAAAAATATTTTTATACATTTTGCATGAAAAGGGTCTAAAATATGTTTTAACGTTCAGCACTAGAAGGACGTATGAAGAATATAATATACAAGGGTTTTCAAATGTGATTTTAAAAAAATAATTCTATGAATATTTTCTAAAATCATGTTTTAGGCAAAATCCACAATGCAACTAGTTCGGCATATGAAGGGATACCATTTTTTTTATAACAAACGTGAATAATATTTTTTATACATTTTGCATGAAAAGGGTCTAATATATTTTTTTTACGTTCAGCACTAGAAGGACAGATGTAGAATACAATTTAGAAGGGTTTTCAAATGTGATTTTTTAAAAAAGCTTTTTTCAATGAATATTTTCTAAAATCATGTTTTAGGCAAAATCCACAAAAAAACTAGTTCAGCATGAAGGGATACAACGTTTTTTAAATAAAAATGTGAAAAATATTTTTTTATACATTTTGCATGAAAAGGGTCTAAAATATTTTTTTACGTTCAGCACTAGAAGGAAAGGCGTAGAATACAATTTAGAAGGGTTTTCAAATGTGATTTAAAAAAAGCTTTTTTCAATGAATATTGTCTAAAATCATGTTTTAGGCAAAATCCACAAAAAAACTAGTTCGGTATATGAAGGGATACAAAGTTTTTTAAATAAAAAACGTGAAAAATATTTTCTTTTAATTTTGCATGAAAAGGGTCTAAAATATGTTTTAACGTTCATCATAAGAAGGACATATGTAGAATTCAACATACAAGGGTTTTCAAATGTGATTAAAAAAATATATATTTAAAGAATATTTTCTAAAATCATGTTTTAGGCAAAATCCACAAAAAAACTAGTTCGGCATATGAAGGGATACAACGTTTTTTAAATAAAAAATGTGAAAAAATATTTTTATACATTTTGCATGAAAAGGGTCTAAAATATTTTTTTACGTTCAGCACTAGAAGGACAGGCGTAGAATACAATTTAGAAGGGTTTTCAAATGTGATTTTTTAAAAGCTTTTTTCAATGAATATTGTCTAAAATCATGTTTTAGGCAAAATCCACAAAAACTAGTTTGGCATATGAAGGGATACAACGTTATTTAAATAAAAAATGTGAAAAATATTGTTTTATACATTTTGCATGAAAAGGGTCTAAAATATTTTTTTTAACGTTCAGCACTAGAAGGACAGACGTAGAATACAATTTAGAAGGGTTTTCAAATGTGATTTAAAAAAAAAGCTTTTTTCAATGAATATTGTCTAAAATCATGTTTTAGGCAAAATCCACAATGCAACTAGTTCGGCATATGAAGGGATACAATTTTTTTTTGACAAACCGTGAAAATATTTTTTATACATTTTGCATGAAAAGGGTCTAAAATATTTTTTTTACGTTCAGCACTAGAAGGACAGGCGTAGAATACAATTTAGAAGGGTTTTTCAAATGTGATTTTTTAAAAGCTTTTTTCAATGAATATTGTCTAAAATCATGTTTTAGGCAAAATGCACAATGCAACTAGTTCGGCATATGAAGGGATACAATTGTTTTTATAACAAACGTGAAAAATATTTTTATACATTTTGCATGAAAAGGGTCTAAAATATGTTTTAACGTTCAGCACTAGAAGGACGTATGAAGAATATAATATACAAGGGTTTTCAAATGTGATTTAAAAAAAATAATTCTATGAATATTTTCTAAAATCATGTTTTAGGCAAAATCCACAATGCAACTAGTTCGGCATATGAAGGGATACCATTTTTTTTATAACAAACGTGAATAATATTTTTTTATACATTTTGCATGAAAAGGGTCTAATATATTTTTTTTACGTTCAGCACTAGAAGGACAGATGTAGAATACAATTTAGAAGGGTTTTCAAATGTGATTTTTAAAAGCTTTTTTCAATGAATATTGTCTAAAATCATGTTTTAGGCAAAATCCACAAAAAAACTAGTTCGGCATATGAAGGGATACAAAGTTTTTTTTATAAAAAACGTGAAAAATTTTTTTTTATAAATTTTGCATGAAAAGGGTCTAACATATTTTTTAACATTCATCACTAGAAGGACAGACGTAGAATACAATTTAGAAGGGTTTTCAAATGTGATTTAAAAAAAGCTTTTTTCAATGAATATTTTCTAAAATCATGTTTTAGGCAAAATCCACAAAAAAACTAGTTCGGCATATGAAGGGATACAACGTTTTTTAAATAAAAAAATTTGAAAAATATTTTTATACATTTTGCATGAAAAGGGTCTAAAATATTTTTTTACGTTCAGCACTAGAAGGAAAGGCGTAGAATACAATTTAGAAGGGTTTTCAAATGTGATTTAAAAAAAAGCTTTTTCAATGAATATTGTCTAAAATCATGTTTTAGGCAAAATCCACAAAAACTAGTTCGGTATATGAAGGGATACAAAGTTTTTTAAATAAAAAACGTGAAAAATATTTTCTTTTAATTTTGCATGAAAAGGGTCTAAAATATGTTTTAACGTTCATCATAAGAAGGACATATGTAGAATTCAACATACAAGGGTTTTCAAATGTGATTAAAAAATATATATATTTAAAGAATATTTTCTAAAATCATGTTTTAGGCAAAATCCACAAAAAACTAGTTCGGCATATGAAGGGATACAACGTTTTTTTATAATAAAAATGTGAAAAAATATTTTTATACATTTTGCATGAAAAGGGTCTAAAATATTTTTTTACGTTCAGCACTAGAAGGACAGGCGTAGAATACAATTTAGAAGGGTTTTCAAATGTGATTTTTTTAAAAGCTTTTTCAATGAATATTGTCTAAAATCATGTTTTAGGCAAAATCCACAAAAAACTAGTTTGGCATATGAATTGATACAACGTTTTTTAAATAAAAATGTGAAAAATATTTTTATACATTTTGCATGAAAAGGGTCTAAAATATTTTTTACGTTCAGCACTAGAAGGACAGGCGTGAATACAATTTAGAAGGTTTTTCAAATGTGATTTTTTAAAAAGCTTTTTCAATGAATATTGTCTAAAATCATGTTTTAGGCAAAATGCACAATGCAACTAGTTCGGCATATGAAGGGATACAATTGTTTTTATAACAAACGTGAAAAATATTTTTATACATTTTGCATGAAAAGGGTCTAAAATATGTTTTAACGTTCAGCACTAGAAGGACGTATGAAGAATATAATATACAAGGGTTTTCAAATGTGATTTTAAAAAAAAATAATTCTATGAATATTTTCTAAAATCATGTTTTAGGCAAAATCCACAATGCAACTAGTTCGGCATATGAAGGGATACCATTTTTTTATAACAAACGTGAATAATATTTTTTTATACATTTTGCATGAAAAGGGGTCTAATATATTTTTTTTACGTTCAGCACTAGAAGGACAGATGTAGAATACAATTTAGAAGGGTTTTCAAATGTGATTTTTTAAAAAGCTTTTTTCAATGAATATTGTCTAAAATCATGTTTTAGGCAAAATCCACAAAAACTAGTTCGGCATATGAAGGGATACAAAGTTTTTTTATAAAACGTGAAAAATTTTTTTTATAAATTTTGCATGAAAAGGGTCTAACATATTTTTTAACATTCATCACTAGAAGGACAGACGTAGAATACAATTTAGAAGGGTTTTCAAATGTGATTTAAAAAAAAGCTTTTTCAATGAATATTTTCTAAAATCATGTTTTAGGCAAAATCCACAAAAAAACTAGTTCGGCATATGAAGGGATACAACGTTTTTTAAATAAAAAATGTGAAAAATATTTTTATACATTTTGCATGAAAAGGGTCTAAAATATTTTTTTACGTTCAGCACTAGAAGGAAAGGCGTAGAATACAATTTAGAAGGGTTTTCAAATGTGATTTAAAAAAAAGCTTTTTTCAATGAATATTGTCTAAAATCATGTTTTAGGCAAAATCCACAAAAAAACTAGTTCGGCATATGAAGGGATACAAAGTTTTTTTAAATAAAAAAACGTGAAAAATATTTTCTTTTAATTTTGCATGAAAAGGGTCTAAAATATGTTTTAACGTTCATCATAAGAAGGACATATGTAGAATTCAACATACAAGGGGTTTTCAAATGTGATTAAAAAATATATATATTTAAAGAATATTTTCTAAAATCATGTTTTAGGCAAAATCCACAAAAAAACTAGTTCGGCATATGAAGGGATACAACGTTTTTTAAATAAAAAATGTGAAAAATATTTTTTATACATTTTGCATGAAAAGGGTCTAAAATATTTTTTTTACGTTCAGCACTAGAAGGACAGGCGTAGAATACAATTTAGAAGGGTTTTCAAATGTGATTTTTTAAAAAGCTTTTTCAATGAATATTGTCTAAAATCATGTTTTAGGCAAAATCCACAAAAAACTAGTTTGGCATATGAAGGGATACAACGTTTTTTAAATAAAAAATGTGAAAAATATTTTTATACATTTTGCATGAAAAGGGTCTAAAATATTTTTTTACGTTCGGCACTAGAAGGACAGACGTAGAATACAATTTAGAAGGGTTTTCAAATGTGATTTAAAAAAAGCTTTTTTCAATGAATATTGTCTAAAATCATGTTTTAGGCAAAATCCACAATGCAACTAGTTCGGCATATGAAGGGATACAATTTTTTTTATGACAAACGTGAAAAATATTTTTTATACATTTTGCATGAAAAGGGTCTAAAATATTTTTTTTACGTTCAGCACTAGAAGGACAGGCGTAGAATACAATTTAGAAGGGTTTTCAAATGTGATTTTTTTAAAAGCTTTTTTCAATGAATATTGTCTAAAATCATGTTTTAGGCAAAATGCACAATGCAACTAGTTCGGCATATGAAGGGATACAATTTTTTTTATGACAAAAGTGAAAATATTTTTTATACATTTTGCATGAAAAGGGTCCAAAATATTTTTTTTACGTTCAGCACTAGAAGGACATATGTAGAATTCAACATACAAGGGTTTTCAAATGTGATTAAAAAAATTTCAATGAATATTGTCTAAAATCATGTTTTAGGCAAAATCCACAATGCAACTAGTTCGGCATATGAAGGGATACAATTGTTTTTATAACAAAGCGTGAAAAATATTTTTATACATTTTGCATGAAAAGGGTCTAAAATATGTTTTAACGTTCAGCACTAGAAGGACGTATGAAGAATATAACATACAAGGGTTTTCAAATGTGATTTAAAAAAAAATAATTCTATGAATATTTTCTAAAATCATGTTTTAGGCAAAATCCACAATGCAACTAGTTCGGCATATGAAGGGATACAATTTTTTTTATAACAAACGTGAATAATATTTTTTATACATTTTGCATGAAAAGGGTCTAATATATTTTTTTACGTTCAGCACTAGAAGGACAGATGTAGAATACAATTTAGAAGGGTTTTCAAATGTGATTTTTTAAAAAGCTTTTTTCAATGAATATTGTCTAAAATCATGTTTTAGGCAAAATCCACAAAAAAACTAGTTCGGCATATGAAGGGATACAAAGTTTTTTTATAAAAAACGTGAAAAATATTTTTTATAAATTTTGCATGAAAAGGGTCTAACATATTTTTTTACGTTCAGCACTAGAAGGAAAGGCGTAGAATACAATTTAGAAGGGTTTTCAAATGTGATTTAAAAAAAAGCTTTTTTCAATGAATATTGTCTAAAATCATGTTTTAGGCAAAATCCACAAAAAAACTAGTTCGGTATATGAAGGGATACAAAGTTTTTTAAATAAAAAACGTGAAAAATATTTTGTTTTAATTTTGCATGAAAAGGGTCTAAAATATGTTTTAACGTTCATCATAAGAAGGACATATGTAGAATTCAACATACAAGGGTTTTCAAATGTGATTAAAAAATATATATATTTAAAGAATATTTTCTAAAATCATATTTTAGGCAAAATGCACAATGCAACTAGTTCGGCATATGAAGGGATACAATTTTTTTTATGACAAACGTGAAAATATTTTTTATACATTTTGCATGAAAAGGGTCTAAAATATTTTTTTACGTTCAGCACTAGAAGGACAGGCGTAGAATACAATTTAGAAGGGTTTTCAAATGTGATTTTTTAAAAGCTTTTTCAATGAATATTGTCTAAAATCATGTTTTAGGCAAAATGCACAATGCAACTAGTTCGGCATATGAAGGGATACAATTTTTTTATGACAAAGTGAAAATATTTTTTATACATTTTGCATGAAAAGGGTCTAAAATATTTTTTTTACGTTCAGCACTAGAAGGACATATGTAGAATTCAACATACAAGGGTTTTCAAATGTGATTTAAAAAAAATTCGATGAATATTGTCTAAAATCATGTTTTAGGCAAAATCCACAATGCAACTAGTTCGGCATATGAAGGGATACAATTGTTTTTTATAACAAACGTGAAAAATATTTTTATACATTTTGCATGAAAAGGGTCTAAAATATGTTTTTAACGTTCAGCACTAGAAGGACGTATGAAGAATATAACATACAAGGGTTTTCAAATGTGATTTTAAAAAAATAATTCTATGAATATTTTCTAAAATCATGTTTTAGGCAAAATCCACAATGCAACTAGTTCGGCATATGAAGGGATACCATTTTTTTTATAACAAACGTGAATAATATTTTTATACATTTTGCATGAAAAGGGTCTAATATATTTTTTTACGTTCAGCACTAGAAGGACAGATGTAGAATACAATTTAGAAGGGTTTTCAAATGTGATTTTTTAAAAGCTTTTTTCAATGAATATTTTCTAAAATCATGTTTTAGGCAAAATCCACAAAAAAACTAGTTCGGCATATGAAGGGATACAACGTTTTTTTAAATAAAAAATGTGAAAAAATATTTTTATACATTTTGCATGAAAAGGGTCTAAAATATTTTTTTACGTTCAGCACTAGAAGGAAAGGCGTAGAATACAATTTAGAAGGGGTTTTCAAATGTGATTTAAAAAAAGCTTTTTTCAATGAATATTGTCTAAAATCATGTTTTAGGCAAAATCCACAAAAAAACTAGTTCGGTATATGAAGGGATACAAAGTTTTTTAAATAAAAAACGTGAAAAATATTTTCTTTTAATTTTGCATGAAAAGGGTCTAAAATATGTTTTAACGTTCATCATAAGAAGGACATATGTAGAATTCAACATACAAGGGTTTTCAAATGTGATTAAAAAATATATATATTTAAAGAATATTTTCTAAAATCATGTTTTAGGCAAAATCCACAAAAAAACTAGTTCGGCATATGAAGGGATACAACGTTTTTTAAATAAAAAATGTGAAAAATATTTTTATACATTTTGCATGAAAAGGGTCTAAAATATTTTTTTACGTTCAGCACTAGAAGGACAGGCGTAGAATACAATTTAGAAGGGTTTTCAAATGTGATTTTTTAAAAAGCTTTTTTCAATGAATATTGTCTAAAATCATGTTTTAGGCAAAATCCACAAAAAACTAGTTTGGCATATGAAGGGATACAACGTTATTTAAATAAAAAATGTGAAAAATATTGTTTTATACATTTTGCATGAAAAGGGTCTAAAATATTTTTTTACGTTCAGCACTAGAAGGACAGACGTAGAATACAATTTAGAAGGGTTTTCAAATGTGATTTAAAAAAGCTTTTTTCAATGAATATTGTCTAAAATCATGTTTTAGGCAAAATCCACAATGCAACTAGTTCGGCATATGAAGGGATACAATTTTTTTATGACAAACGTGAAAATATTTTTATACATTTTGCATGAAAGGGTCTAAAATATTTTTTTACGTTCAGCACTAGAAGGACAGGCGTAGAATACAATTTAGAAGGTTTTTCAAATGTGATTTTTTTAAAAGCTTTTTTCAATGAATATTGTCTAAAATCATGTTTTAGGCAAAATGCACAATGCAACTAGTTCGGCATATGAAGGGATACAATTGTTTTTATAACAAACGTGAAAAATATTTTTATACATTTTGCATGAAAAGGGTCTAAAATATGTTTTAACGTTCAGCACTAGAAGGACGTATGAAGAATATAATATACAAGGGTTTTCAAATGTGATTTAAAAAAAAATAATTCTATGAATATTTTCTAAAATCATGTTTTAGGCAAAATCCACAATGCAACTAGTTCGGCATATGAAGGGATACCATTTTTTTTATAACAAACGTGAATAATATTTTTTATACATTTTGCATGAAAAGGGTCTAATATATTTTTTTTACGTTCAGCACTAGAAGGACAGATGTAGAATACAATTTAGAAGGGTTTTCAAATGTGATTTTTTAAAAAAGCTTTTTTCAATGAATATTGTCTAAAATCATGTTTTAGGCAAAATCCACAAAAAAACTAGTTCGGCATATGAAGGGATACAAAGTTTTTTTATAAAAACGTGAAAAAATTTTTTTATAAATTTTGCATGAAAAGGGTCTAACATATTTTTTAACATTCATCACTAGAAGGACAGACGTAGAATACAATTTAGAAGGGTTTTCAAATGTGATTTAAAAAAAAGCTTTTTTCAATGAATATTTTCTAAAATCATGTTTTAGGCAAAATCCACAAAAAAACTAGTTCGGCATATGAAGGGATACAACGTTTTTTAAATAAAAAATTTGAAAAATATTTTTTATACATTTTGCATGAAAAGGGTCTAAAATATTTTTTTTACGTTCAGCACTAGAAGGAAAGGCGTAGAATACAATTTAGAAGGGTTTTCAAATGTGATTTAAAAAAAAGCTTTTTTCAATGAATATTGTCTAAAATCATGTTTTAGGCAAAATCCACAAAAAAACTAGTTCGGTATATGAAGGGATACAAAGTTTTTTAAATAAAAAACGTGAAAAATATTTTCTTTTAATTTTGCATGAAAAGGGTCTAAAATATGTTTTAACGTTCATCATAAGAAGGACATATGTAGAATTCAACATACAAGGGTTTTCAAATGTGATTAAAAAATATATATATTTAAAGAATATTTTCTAAAATCATGTTTTAGGCAAAATCCACAAAAAAACTAGTTCGGCATATGAAGGGATACAACGTTTTTTAAATAAAAAATGTGAAAAATATTTTTTATACATTTTGCATGAAAAGGGTCTAAAATATTTTTTTTACGTTCAGCACTAGAAGGACAGGCGTAGAATACAATTTAGAAGGGTTTTCAAATGTGATTTTTTTAAAAGCTTTTTTCAATGAATATTGTCTAAAATCATGTTTTAGGCAAAATCCACAAAAAAACTAGTTTGGCATATGAATTGATACAACGTTTTTTAAATAAAAAATGTGAAAAATATTTTTTATACATTTTGCATGAAAAGGGTCTAAAATATTTTTTTTACGTTCAGCACTAGAAGGACAGGCGTAGAATACAATTTAGAAGGTTTTTCAAATGTGATTTTTTTAAAAGCTTTTTTCAATGAATATTGTCTAAAATCATGTTTTAGGCAAAATGCACAATGCAACTAGTTCGGCATATGAAGGGATACAATTGTTTTTATAACAAACGTGAAAAATATTTTTATACATTTTGCATGAAAAGGGTCTAAAATATGTTTTAACGTTCAGCACTAGAAGGACGTATGAAGAATATAATATACAAGGGTTTTCAAATGTGATTTAAAAAAAAATAATTCTATGAATATTTTCTAAAATCATGTTTTAGGCAAAATCCACAATGCAACTAGTTCGGCATATGAAGGGATACCATTTTTTTTATAACAAACGTGAATAATATTTTTTATACATTTTGCATGAAAAGGGTCTAATATATTTTTTTTACGTTCAGCACTAGAAGGACAGATGTAGAATACAATTTAGAAGGGTTTTCAAATGTGATTTTTTAAAAAGCTTTTTTCAATGAATATTGTCTAAAATCATGTTTTAGGCAAAATCCACAAAAAAACTAGTTCGGCATATGAAGGGATACAAAGTTTTTTTATAAAAAACCGTGAAATTTTTTTTTATAAATTTTGCATGAAAAGGGTCTAACATATTTTTTAACATTCATCACTAGAAGGACAGACGTAGAATACAATTTAGAAGGGTTTTCAAATGTGATTTAAAAAAAAAGCTTTTTTCAATGAATATTTTCTAAAATCATGTTTTAGGCAAAATCCACAAAAAAACTAGTTCGGCATATGAAGGATACAACGTTTTTTAAATAAAAAATGTGAAAAATATTTTTATACATTTTGCATGAAAAGGGTCTAAAATATTTTTTTTACGTTCAGCACTAGAAGGAAAAGGCGTAGAATACAATTTAGAAGGGGTTTTCAAATGTGATTAAAAAAAAGCTTTTTCAATGAATATTGTCTAAAATCATGTTTTAGGCAAAATCCACAAAAAACTAGTTCGGGTATATGAAGGGATACAAAGTTTTTTAAATAAAAAAACGTGAAAAATATTTTCTTTAATTTTGCATGAAAAGGGTCTAAAATATGTTTTAACGTTCATCATAAGAAGGACATATGTAGAATTCAACATACAAGGGTTTTCAAATGTGATTAAAAAATATATATATTTAAAGAATATTTTCTAAAATCATGTTTTAGGCAAAATCCACAAAAACTAGTTCGGCATATGAAGGGATACAACGTTTTTTAAATAAAAAATGTGAAAAATATTTTTATACATTTTGCATGAAAAGGGTCTAAAATATTTTTTTACGTTCAGCACTAGAAGGACAGGCGTAGAATACAATTTAGAAGGGTTTTCAAATGTGATTTTTTAAAAGCTTTTTTCAATGAATATTGTCTAAAATCATGTTTTAGGCAAAATCCACAAAAAAACTAGTTTGGCATATGAAGGGATACAACGTTTTTTAAATAAAAAATGTGAAAAATATTTTTATACATTTTGCATGAAAAGGGTCTAAAATATTTTTTTTACGTTCGGCACTAGAAGGACAGACGTAGAATACAATTTAGAAGGGTTTTCAAATGTGATTTAAAAAAAAGCTTTTTTCAATGAATATTGTCTAAAATCATGTTTTAGGCAAAATCCACAATGCAACTAGTTCGGCATATGAAGGGATACAATTTTTTTTATGACAAACGTGAAAATATTTTTTATACATTTTGCATGAAAAGGGTCTAAAATATTTTTTTTACGTTCAGCACTAGAAGGACAGGCGTAGAATACAATTTAGAAGGGTTTTCAAATGTGATTTTTTTAAAAGCTTTTTTCAATGAATATTGTCTAAAATCATGTTTTAGGCAAAATGCACAATGCAACTAGTTCGGCATATGAAGGGATACAATTTTTTTTATGACAAAAGTGAAAATATTTTTTATACATTTTGCATGAAAAGGGTCCAAAATATTTTTTTTACGTTCAGCACTAGAAGGACATATGTAGAATTCAACATACAAGGGTTTTCAAATGTGATTAAAAAAAAATTTCAATGAATATTGTCTAAAATCATGTTTTAGGCAAAATCCACAATGCAACTAGTTCGGCATATGAAGGGATACAATTGTTTTTATAACAAACGTGAAAAATATTTTTATACATTTTGCATGAAAAGGGTCTAAAATATGTTTTAACGTTCAGCACTAGAAGGACGTATGAAGAATATAACATACAAGGGTTTTCAAATGTGATTTAAAAAAAATAATTCTATGAATATTTTCTAAAATCATGTTTTAGGCAAAATCCACAATGCAACTAGTTCGGCATATGAAGGGATACAATTTTTTTATAACAAACGTGAATAATATTTTTTATACATTTTGCATGAAAAGGGTCTAATATATTTTTTTACGTTCAGCACTAGAAGGACAGATGTAGAATACAATTTAGAAGGGTTTTCAAATGTGATTTTTTTAAAAGCTTTTTTCAATGAATATTGTCTAAAATCATGTTTTAGGCAAAATCCACAAAAAAACTAGTTCGGCATATGAAGGGATACAAAGTTTTTATAAAAAACGTGAAAAATATTTTTTATAAATTTTGCATGAAAAGGGTCTAACATATTTTTTTACGTTCAGCACTAGAAGGAAAGGCGTAGAATACAATTTAGAAGGGTTTTCAAATGTGATTTAAAAAAAAGCTTTTTTCAATGAATATTGTCTAAAATCATGTTTTAGGCAAAATCCACAAAAACTAGTTCGGTATATGAAGGGATACAAAGTTTTTAAATAAAAAACGTGAAAAATATTTTTTGTTTTAATTTTGCATGAAAAGGGTCTAAAATATGTTTTAACGTTCATCATAAGAAGGACATATGTAGAATTCAACATACAAGGGTTTTCAAATGTGATTAAAAAATATATATATTTAAAGAATATTTTCTAAAATCATATTTTAGGCAAAATGCACAATGCAACTAGTTCGGCATATGAAGGGATACAATTTTTTATGACAAACGTGAAAATATTTTTATACATTTTGCATGAAAAGGGTCTAAAATATTTTTTTTACGTTCAGCACTAGAAGGACAGGCGTAGAATACAATTTAGAAGGGTTTTCAAATGTGATTTTTTTAAAAGCTTTTCAATGAATATTGTCTAAAATCATGTTTTAGGCAAAATGCACAATGCAACTAGTTCGGCATATGAAGGGATACAATTTTTTTATGACAAAAGTGAAAATATTTTTTATACATTTTGCATGAAAAGGGTCTAAAATATTTTTTTTACGTTCAGCACTAGAAGGACATATGTAGAATTCAACATACAAGGGTTTTCAAATGTGATTTAAAAAAAAATTCGATGAATATTGTCTAAAATCATGTTTTAGGCAAAATCCACAATGCAACTAGTTCGGCATATGAAGGGATACAATTGTTTTTATAACAAACGTGAAAAATATTTTTATACATTTTGCATGAAAAGGGTCTAAAATATGTTTTAACGTTCAGCACTAGAAGGACGTATGAAGAATATAACATACAAGGGTTTTCAAATGTGATTTTAAAAAAAATAATTCTATGAATATTTTCTAAAATCATGTTTTAGGCAAAATCCACAAAAAAAACTAGTTTGGCATATGAAGGGATACAACGTTTTTTAAATAAAAAATGTGAAAAATATTTTTATACATTTTGCATGAAAAGGGTTCTAAAATATTTTTTTACGTTCAGCACTAGAAGGACAGGCGTAGAATACAATTTAGAAGGGTTTTCAAATGTGATTTTTTTTAAAAGCTTTTTTCAATGAATATTGTCTAAAATCATGTTTTAGGCAAAATGCACAATGCAACTAGTTCGGCATATGAAGGGATACAATTTTTTTATGACAAAAGTGAAAATATTTTTTATACATTTTGCATGAAAAGGGTCTAAAATATTTTTTTACGTTCAGCACTAGAAGGACATATGTAGAATTCAACATACAAGGGTTTTCAAATGTGATTAAAAAAAAATTCGATGAATATTGTCTAAAATCATGTTTTAGGCAAAATCCACAATGCAACTAGTTCGGCATATGAAGGGATACAATTGTTTTTATAACAAACGTGAAAAATATTTTTATACATTTTGCATGAAAAGGGTCTAAAATATGTTTTAACGTTCAGCACTAGAAGGACGTATGAAGAATATAACATACAAGGGTTTTCAAATGTGATTTTAAAAAATAATTCTATGAATATTTTCTAAAATCATGTTTTAGGCAAAATCCACAAAAAAAACTAGTTTGGCATATGAAGGGATACAACGTTTTTTAAATAAAAAATGTGAAAAATATTTTTTATACATTTTGCATGAAAAGGGTCTAAAATATTTTTTAACATTCATCACTAGAAGGACAGACGTAGAATACAATTTAGAAGGGTTTTCAAATGTGATTTAAAAAATAGCTTTTTTCAATGAATATTGTCTAAAATCATGTTTTAGGCAAAATCCACAATGCAACTAGTTCGGCATATGAAGGGATACAATTTTTTTTATGACAAACGTGAAAATATTTTTATACATTTTGCATGAAAAGGGTCTAAAATATTTTTTTACGTTCAGCACTAGAAGGACAGACGTAGAATACAATTTAGAAGGGTTTTCAAATGTGATTTAAAAAAAAAGCTTTTTTCAATGAATATTGTCTAAAATCATGTTTTAGGCAAAATCCATAATGCAACTAGTTCGGCATAGGAAGGGATACAATTTTTTTATAACAAACGTGAAAAATATTTTTATACATTTTGCATGAAAAGGTTCTAAAATATTTTTTTTACATTCAGCACTAGAAGGACATATGTAGAATTCAACATACAAGGGTTTTCAAATGTGATTAAAAAAAAAATTTCAATGAATATTGTCTAAAATCATGTTTTAGGCAAAATCCACAATGCAACTAGTTCGGCATATGAAGGGATACAATTGTTTTTATAACAAACGTGAAAAATATTTTATACATTTTGCATGAAAAGGGTCTAAAATATGTTTTAACGTTCAGCACTAGAAGGACATATGAAGAATATAACATACAAGGGTTTTCAAATGTGATTTAAAAAAAAATAATTCTATGAATATTTTCTAAAATCATGTTTTAGGCAAAATCCACAAAAAAACTAGTTCGGCATATGAAGGGATACAACGTTTTTTAAATAAAAAATGTGAAAAATATTTTTTATACATTTTGCATGAAAAGGGTCTAACATATTTTTTAACATTCATCACTAGAAGGACAGACGTAGAATACAATTTAGAAGGGTTTTCAAATGTGATTTAAAAAAAGCTTTTTCAATGAATATTTTCTAAAATCATGTTTTAGGCAAAATCCACAAAAAACTAGTTCGGCATATGAAGGGATACAACGTTTTTTAAATAAAATGTGAAAAATATTTTTATACATTTTGCATGAAAAGGGTCTAAAATATTTTTTTTACGTTCAGCACTAGAAGGACAGGCGTAGAATACAATTTAGAAGGGTTTTCAAATGTGATTTTTTAAAAAAGCTTTTTTCAATGAATATTGTCTAAAATCATGTTTTTAGGCAAAATCCACAAAAAAACTAGTTGGCATATGAAGGGATACAACGTTTTTTAAATAAAAATGTGAAAAATATTTTTATACATTTTGCATGAAAAGGGTCTAAAATATTTTTTTACGTTCAGCACTAGAAGGACAGGCGTAGAATACAATTTAGAAGGGTTTTCAAATGTGATTTTTTTAAAAACTTTTTTCAATGAATATTGTCTAAAATCATGTTTTAGGCAAAATCCATAATGCAACTAGTTCGGCATATGAAGGGATACAATTTTTTTATAACAAACGTGAAAAATATTTTTTATACATTTTGCATGAAAAGGGTCTAAAATATTTTTTTTACGTTCAGCACTAGAAGGACAGACGTAGAATACAATTTAGAAGGGTTTTCAAATGTGATTTAAAAAAAAGCTTTTTTCAATGAATATTGTCTAAAATCATGTTTTAGGCAAAATCCATAATGCAACTAGTTCGGCATAGGAAGGGATACAATTTTTTTTATAACAAACGTGAAAAATATTTTTATACATTTTGCATGAAAAGGTTCTAAAATATTTTTTTTACATTCAGCACTAGAAGGACATATGTAGAATTCAACATACAAGGGTTTTCAAATGTGATAAAAAAAAATTTCAATGAATATTGTCTAAAATCATGTTTTAGGCAAAATCCACAATGCAACTAGTTCGGCATATGAAGGGATACAATTGTTTTTATAACAAACGTGAAAAATATTTTTATACATTTTGCATGAAAAGGGGTCTAAAATATGTTTTAACGTTCAGCACTAGAAGGACATATGAAGAATATAACATACAAGGGTTTTCAAATGTGATTTAAAAAAATAATTCTATGAATATTTTCTAAAATCATGTTTTAGGCAAAATCCACAAAAAAACTAGTTCGGCATATGAAGGGATACAACGTTTTTTAAATAAAAAATGTGAAAAATATTTTTTATACATTTTGCATGAAAAGGGTCTAACATATTTTTTAACATTCATCACTAGAAGGACAGACGTAGAATACAATTTAGAAGGGTTTTCAAATGTGATTTAAAAAAAGCTTTTTTCAATGAATATTTTCTAAAATCATGTTTTAGGCAAAATCCACAAAAAAACTAGTTCGGTATATGAAGGGATACAAAGTTTTTTAAATAAAAACGTGAAAAATATTTTCTTTTAATTTTGCATGAAAAGGGTCTAAAATATGTTTTAACGTTCATCATAAGAAGGACATATGTAGAATTCAACATACAAGGGTTTTCAAATGTGATTAAAAAATATATATATTTAAAGAATATTTTCTAAAAATCATATTTTAGGCAAAATCCACAATTTAACTAGTTCGGCATATGAAGGGATATAATTTTTTTATAACAAACTTGAAAAATATTTTTTTATACATTTTGCATGAAAAGGGTCTAAAATATTTTTTTTACGTTCCAGCACTAGAAGGACAGGCGTAGAAAACAATTTAGAAGTGTTTTCAAATGTGATTTTTTTAAAAGCTTTTTTTCAATGAATATTGTCTAAAATCATGTTTTAGGAAAATCCACAAAAAAACTAGTTCGGCATATGAAGGGATACAATTTTTTTTTATAAAAAACGTGAAAAATATTTTTTATAAATTTTGCATGAAAAGGGTCTAACATATTTTTTAACATTCATCACTAGAAGGACAGACGTGAGAATACAATTTAGAAGGGTTTTCAAATGTGATTTAAAAAAAGCTTTTTTCAATGAATATTTTCTAAAATCATGTTTTAGGCAAAATCCACAAAAAAACTAGTTCGGCATATGAAGGATACAACGTTTTTTAAATAAAAAATGTGAAAAATATTTTTTATACATTTTGCATGAAAAGGGTCTAAAATATTTTTTTACGTTCAGCACTAGAAGGACAGGCGTAGAATACAATTTAGAAGGGTTTTCAAATGTGATTTTTTAAAAAGCTTTTTTCAATGAATATTGTCTAAAATCATGTTTTAGGCAAAATCCACAAAAAAACTAGTTTGGCATATGAAGGGATACAACGTTTTTTAAATAAAAAATGTGAAAAATATTTTTTATACATTTTGCATGAAAAGGGTCTAAAATATTTTTTTTACGTTCAGCACTAGAAGGACAGGCGTAGAATGCAATTTAGAAGGGTTTTCAAATGTGATTTTTTTTAAAAGCTTTTTTTCAATGAATATTGTCTAAAATCATGTTTTAGGCAAAATCCACAATGCAACTAGTTCGGCATATGAAGGGATACAATTTTTTTTATGACAAACGTGAAAAATATTTTTTATACATTTTGCATGAAAAGGGTCTAAAATATTTTTTTTACGTTCAGCACTAGAAGGACAGACGTAGAATACAATTTAGAAGGGTTTTCAAATGTGATTTAAAAAAAAGCTTTTTTCAATGAATATTGTCTAAAATCATGTTTTAGGCAAAATCCATAATGCAACTAGTTCGGCATAGGAAGGGATACAATTTTTTTATAACAAAGCGTGAAAAATATTTTTATACATTTTGCATGAAAAGGTTCTAAAATATTTTTTTACATTCAGCACTAGAAGGACATATGTAGAATTCAACATACAAGGGTTTTCAAATGTGATTTAAAAAAAATTTCAATGAATATTGTCTAAAATCATGTTTTAGGCAAAATCCACAATGCAACTAGTTCGGCATATGAAGGGTTACAATTGTTTTTTTTATAACAAACGTGAAAATATTTTATACATTTTGCATGAAAAGGGTCTAAAATATGTTTTAACGTTCAGCACTAGAAGGACATATGAAGAATATAACATACAAGGGTTTTCAAATGTGATTTAAAAAAAAATAATTCTATGAATATTTTCTAAAATCATGTTTTAGGCAAAATCCACAAAAAAACTAGTTTGGCATATGAAGGGATACAACGTTTTTTAAATAAAAAATGTGAAAAATATTTTTTATACATTTTGCATGAAAAGGGTCTAAAATATTTTTTTTACGTTCAGCACTAGAAGGACAGGCGTAGAATGCAATTTAGAAGGGTTTTCAAATGTGATTTTTTTAAAAGCTTTTTTCAATGAATATTGTCTAAAATCATGTTTTAGGCAAAATCCACAATGCAACTAGTTCGGCATATGAAGGGATACAATTTTTTTATGACAAACGTGAAAATATTTTTTATACATTTTGCATGAAAAGGGTCTAAAAATATTTTTTTACGTTCAGCACTAGAAGGACAGACGTAGAATACAATTTAGAAGGGTTTTCAAATGTGATTTAAAAAAAAGCTTTTTTCAATGAATATTGTCTAAAATCATGATTTAGGCAAAATCCATAATGCAACTAGTTCGGCATAGGAAGGGATACAATTTTTTTATAACAAACGTGAAAAATATTTTTATACATTTTGCATGAAAAGGTTCTAAAATATTTTTTTTACATTCAGCACTAGAAGGACATATTTAGAATTCAACATACAAGGGTTTTCAAATGTGATAAAAAAAAAAATTTCAATGAATATTGTCTAAAATCATGTTTTAGGCAAAATCCACAATGCAACTAGTTCGGCATATGAAGGGATACAATTGTTTTTATAACAAACGTGAAAAATATTTTATACATTTTGCATGAAAAGGGTCTAAAATATGTTTTTAACGTTCAGCACTAGAAGGACATATGAAGAATATAACATACAAGGGTTTTTCAAATGTGATTTAAAAAAAATAATTCTATGAATATTTTCTAAAATCATGTTTTAGGCAAAATCCACAATGCAACTAGTTCGGCATATGAAGGGATACAATTTTTTTATAACAAACGTGAATAATATTTTTATACATTTTGCATGAAAAGGGTCTAATATATTTTTTTACGTTCAGCACTAGAAGGACAGATGTAGAATACAATTTAGAAGGGTTTTCAAATGTGATTTTTTAAAAAGCTTTTTTCAATGAATATTGTCTAAAATCATGTTTTAGGCAAAATCCACAAAAAAACTAGTTCGGCATATGAAGGGATTCAACGTTTTTTAAATAAAAAATGTGAAAAATATTTTTTATACATTTTTGCATGAAAAGGGTCTAAAATATTTTTTTTACGTTCAGCACTAGAAGGAAAGGCGTAGAATACAATTTAGAAGGGTTTTCAAATGTGATTTAAAAAAAAGCTTTTTTCAATGAATATTGTCTAAAATCATGTTTTAGGCAAAATCCACAAAAAAACTAGTTCGGTATATGAAGGTATATATCCACCCCCCCCCACACACACAGCGGAGTCGCTCACCACCTTCCGGAGACATCTGAAACCCCACCTCTTTAAGGAATACCTGGGATAGGATAAAGTAATCCTTCTACCCCCCACCCCACAGCGGAGTCACTCACCACCTTCCGGAGACATTTGAAACCCCACCTCTTTAAGGAATACCTGGGATAGGATAAAGTAATCCTTCTACCCCCTCCCCCCACCCACCCCACAGCGGAGTCACTCACCACCTTCCGGAGACATTTGAAACCCCAACTCTTTAAAGAATACCTGGAATAGGACAAAGTAATCCTTCTAACCCCCCAACCCCCCCTCCCAAATTGTAAAGTGGTTATCCCACTGGCTATAGGGTGAAACGCACCAATTTGTGAGTCGCTCTGGCTAAGAGCGTCTGCTAAATGACGCGTTAATGTGCCCTTGAGCAAGGCACTTAACCCCAATTGCTCCTGTAAGTCGCTCTGGATAAGAGCGTCTGCTAAATGACTAAAATGTAAATGTAAATGTAAGGGATACAAAGTTTTTTAAATAAAAAACGTGAAAAATATTTTCTTTTAATTTTGCATGAAAAGGGTCTAAAATATGTTTTAACGTTCATCATAAGAAGGACATATGTAGAATTCAACATACAAGGGTTTTCAAATGTGATTAAAAATATATATATATTTAAAGAATATTTTCTAAAATCATATTTTAGGCAAAATCCACAATTTAACTAGTTCGGCATATGAAGGGATATAATTTTTTTTATAACAAACTTGAAAAATATTTTTTATACATTTTGCATGAAAAGGGTCTAAAATATTTTTTTTTACGTTCAGCACTAGAAGGACAGACGTAGAATACAATTTAGAAGTGTTTTCAAATGTGATTTTTTAAAAAGCTTTTTTCAATGAATATTGTCTAAAATCATGTTTTAGGCAAAATCCACAAAAAGCTAGTTCGGCATATGAAGGGATACAATTTTTTTTATAAAAAATGTGAAAAATATTTTTATAAATTTTGCATGAAAAGGGTCTAACATATTTTTTAACATTCATCACTAGAAGGACAGACGTAGAATACAATTTAGAAGGGTTTTCAAATGTGTGATTTTAAAAAAGCTTTTTTCAATGAATATTTTCTAAAATCATGTTTTAGGCAAAATCCACAAAAAAACTAGTTCGGCATATGAAGGGATACAACGTTTTTTAAATAAAAAATGTGAAAAATATTTTTTATACATTTTGCATGAAAAGGGTCTAAAATATTTTT
The DNA here is from genome assembly GCF_020615455.1 of Coregonus clupeaformis. Taxonomy (NCBI): domain Eukaryota; kingdom Metazoa; phylum Chordata; class Actinopteri; order Salmoniformes; family Salmonidae; genus Coregonus; species Coregonus clupeaformis. Next base: position 200,863 of record NW_025534064.1, read on the forward strand.
TTTACGTTCAGCCCTAGAAGGACAGGCGTAGAATACAATTTAGAAGGCTTTTCAAATGTGATTTTTTTAAAAGCTTTTTTCAATGAATATTGTCTAAAATCATGTTTTAGGCAAAATCCACAAAAAAACTAGTTTGGCATATGAAGGGATACAACGTTTTTTAAATAAAAAATGTGAAAAATATTTTTTATACATTTTGCATGAAAAGGGTCTAAAATATTTTTTTTACGTTCAGCACTAGAAGGACAGGCGTAGAATGCAATTTAGAAGGGTTTTCAAATGTGATTTTTTAAAAGCTTTTTTTCAATGAATATTGTCTAAAATCATGTTTTAGGCAAAATCCACAATGCAACTAGTTCGGCATATGAAGGGATACAATTTTTTTATGACAAACGTGAAAATATTTTTTATACATTTTGCATGAAAAGGGTCTAAAATATTTTTTTACGTTCAGCACTAGAAGGACAGGCGTAGAATACAATTTAGAAGGGTTTTCAAATGTGATTTAAAAAAAAGCTTTTTTCAATGAATAATGTCTAAAATCATGTTTTAGGCAAAATCCACAAAAAACTAGTTCGGCATATGAAGGGATACAAAGTTTTTTAAATAAAAAAGCGTGAAAAATATTTTCTTTTAATTTTGCATGAAAAGGGTCTAAAATATGTTTTAACGTTCATCATAAGAAGGACATATGTAGAATTCAACATACAAGGGTTTTCAAATGTGATTAAAAAAAAAATTTCAATGAATATTGTCTAAAATCATGTTTTAGGCAAAATCCACAATGCAACTAGTTCGGCATATGAAGGGATACAATTGTTTTTATAACAAACGTGAAAAATATTTTTATACATTTTGCATGAAAAGGGTCTAAAATATGGTTTAACGTTCAGCACTAGAAGGACGTATGAAGAATATAACATACAAGGGTTTTCAAATGTGATTTTAAAAAATTAATTCTATGAATATTTTCTAAAATCATGTTTTAGGCAAAATCCACAATGCAACTAGTTCGGCATATGAAGGGATACAATTTTTTTTATAACAAACGTGAATAATATTTTTTATACATTTTGCATGAAAAGGGTCTAATATATTTTTTTTACGTTCAGCACTAGAAGGACAGATGTAGAATACAATTTAGAATTGTTTTCAAATGTGATTTTTTTAAAAGCTTTTTTCAATGAATATTGTCTAAAATCATGTTTTAGGCAAAATCCACAAAAAAACTAGTTCGGCATATGAAGGGATACAAAGTTTTTTTATAAAAAACGTGAAAAATATTTTTTATAAATTTTGCATGAAAAGGGTCTAACATATTTTTTAACATTCATCACTAGAAGGAGAGACGTAGAATACAATTTAGAAGGGTTTTCAAATGTGATTTAAAAAATAGCTTTTTTCAATGAATATTTTCTAAAATCATGTTTTAGGCAAAATCCACAAAAAAACTAGTTCGGCATATGAAGGGATACAACGTTTTTTAAATAAAAAATGTGAAAAATATTTTTATACATTTTGCATGAAAAGGGTCTAAAATATTTTTTTACGTTCAGCACTAGAAGGACAGGCGTAGAATACAATTTAGAAGGGTTTTCAAATGTGATTTTTAAAAAAGCTTTTTTCAATGAATATTGTCTAAAATCATGTTTTAGGCAAAATCCACAAAAAAACTAGTTCGGTATATGAAGGGATACAAAGTTTTTAAATAAAAAACGTGAAAATATTTTCTTTTAATTTTGCATGAAAAGGGTCTAAAATATTTTTTTACGTTCAGCACTAGAAGGACATATGTAGAATTCAACATACAAGGGTTTTCAAATGTGATTTAAAAAAATAATACTTCTATGAATATTTTCTAAAATCATGTTTTAGGCAAAATCCACAATGCAACTAGTTCGGCATATGAAGAGATACAATTTTTTTTATAACAAACGTGAAAAATATTTTTTATTAATTTTGCATGAAAAGGGTCTAAAATATATTTTTTACATTCAGCATTAGAAGGACATATGTAGAATTCAACATACAAGGGTTTTCAAATGTGATTTTAAAAAAAAATTCAATGAATATTTTCTAAAATCATGTTTTACGCAAAATCCCCAATGCAACTATTCGGCATATGAAGGGATACAATGTTTTTTATAACAGAGGTGAAAAATATTTGTTCTACATTTTGCCATGAAAAGGGTCTAAAATATTTTTTTACGTTCAGCACTAGTAGGACAGACGTAGAATACAATTTAGAAGGGGTTTTCAAATGTGATTTAAAAAAAAGCTTTCTTCAATGAATATTGTCTAAAATCATGTTTTAGGCAAAATCCACAAAAACTAGTTCGGCATATGAAGGGATACAATTTTTTTATAAAAAATGTGAAAAATATTTTTTATAAATTTTGCATGAAAAAGGGTCTAACATATTTTTTAACATTCATCACTAGAAGGACAGACGTAGAATACAATTTAGAAGGGTTTTTCAAATGTGATTTTAAAAAAAGCTTTTTCAATGAATATTTTCTAAAATCATGTTTTAGGCAAAATCCACAAAAAAACTAGTTCGGCATATGAAGGGATACAACGTTTTTAAATAAAAAATGTGAAAAATATTTTTTATACATTTTGCATGAAAAGGGTCTAAAATATTTTTTACGTTCAGCCCTAGAAGGACAGAGCGTAGAATACAATTTAGAAGGCTTTTCAAATGTGATTTTTTTAAAAGCTTTTTTCAATGAATATTGTCTAAAATCATGTTTTAGGCAAAATCCACAAAAAAACTAGTTTGGCATATGAAGGGATACAACGTTTTTTAAATAAAAATGTGAAAAATATTTTTATACATTTTGCATGAAAAGGGTCTAAAATATTTTTTTACGTTCAGCACTAGAAGGACAGGCGTAGAATGCAATTTAGAAGGGTTTTCAAATGTGATTTTTAAAAGCTTTTTTCAATGAATATTGTCTAAAATCATGTTTTAGGCAAAATCCACAATGCAACTAGTTCGGCATATGAAGGGATACAATTTTTTTATGACAAACGTGAAAATATTTTTTTATACATTTTGCATGAAAAGGGTCTAAAATATTTTTTTACGTTCAGCACTAGAAGGACAGGCGTAGAATACAATTTAGAAGGGTTTTCAAATGTGATTTTAAAAAAGCTTTTTTCAATGAATAATGTCTAAAATCATGTTTTAGGCAAAATCCACAAAAAAACTAGTTCGGTATATGAAGGGATACAAAGTTTTTTAAATAAAAACGTGAAAAATATTTTTTTAATTTTGCATGAAAAGGGTCTAAAATATGTTTTAACGTTCATCATAAGAAGGACATATGTAGAATTCAACATACAAGGGTTTTCAAATGTGATTAAAAAAAAAATTTCAATGAATATTGTCTAAAATCATGTTTTAGGCAAAATCCACAATGCAACTAGTTCGGCATATGAAGGGATACAATTGTTTTTATAACAAACGTGAAAAATATTTTTATACATTTTGCATGAAAAGGGTCTAAAATATGGTTTAACGTTCAGCACTAGAAGGACGTATGAAGAATATAACATACAAGGGTTTTCAAATGTGATTTTAAAAAAATTAATTCTATGAATATTTTCTAAAATCATGTTTTAGGCAAAATCCACAATGCAACTAGTTCGGCATATGAAGGGATACAATTTTTTTATAACAAACGTGAATAATATTTTTATACATTTTGCATGAAAAGGGTCTAATATATTTTTTTACGTTCAGCACTAGAAGGACAGATGTAGAATACAATTTAGAATTGTTTTCAAATGTGATTTTTTAAAAGCTTTTTTCAATGAATATTGTCTAAAATCATGTTTTAGGCAAAATCCACAAAAAAACTAGTTCGGCATATGAAGGGATACAAAGTTTTTTTATAAAAAACGTGAAAAAATATTTTTTATAAATTTTGCATGAAAAGGGTCTAACATATTTTTTAACATTCATCACTAGAAGGAGAGAGCGTAGAATACAATTTAGAAGGGTTTTCAAATGTGATTTAAAAATAGCTTTTTTCAATGAATATTTTCTAAAATCATGTTTTAGGCAAAATCCACAAAAAAACTAGTTCGGCATATGAAGGGATACAACGTTTTTTAAATAAAAAATGTGAAAAATATTTTTTATACATTTTGCATGAAAAGGGTCTAAAATATTTTTTTTACGTTCAGCACTAGAAGGACAGGCGTAGAATACAATTTAGAAGGGTTTTCAAATGTGATTTTAAAAAAAGCTTTTTTCAATGAATATTGTCTAAAATCATGTTTTAGGCAAAATCCACAAAAAAACTAGTTCGGTATATGAAGGGATACAAAGTTTTTTAAATAAAAAACGTGAAAAATATTTTCTTTTAATTTTGCATGAAAAGGGTCTAAAATATTTTTTTACGTTCAGCACTAGAAGGACATATGTAGAATTCAACATACAAGGGTTTTCAAATGTGATTTAAAAAAATAATACTTCTATGAATATTTTCTAAAATCATGTTTTAGGCAAAATCCACAATGCAACTAGTTCGGCATATGAAGAGATACAATTTTTTTTATAACAAACGTGAAAAATATTTTTTATTAATTTTGCATGAAAAGGGTCTAAAATATATTTTTTACATTCAGCATTAGAAGGACATATGTAGAATTCAACATACAAGGGTTTTCAAATGTGATTTAAAAAAAAATTCAATGAATATTTTCTAAAATCATGTTTTACGCAAAATCCCCAATGCAACTATTTCGGCATATGAAGGGATACAATGTTTTTTATAACAGAGGTGAAAAATATTTGTTCTACATTTTGCATGAAAAGGGTCTAAAATATTTTTTTTACGTTCAGCACTAGTAGGACAGACGTAGAATACAATTTAGAAGGGTTTTCAAATGTGATTTAAAAAAAAAGCTTTCTTCAATGAATATTGTCTAAAATCATGTTTTAGGCAAAATCCACAAAAAAACTAGTTCGGCATATGAAGGGATACAATTTTTTTTATAAAAAATGTGAAAAATATTTTTTATAAATTTTGCATGAAAAGGGTCTAACATATTTTTTAACATTCATCACTAGAAGGACAGACGTAGAATACAATTTAGAAGGGTTTTCAAATGTGATTTTAAAAAAAGCTTTTTTCAATGAATATTTTCTAAAATCATGTTTTAGGCAAAATCCACAAAAAACTAGTTCGGCATATGAAGGGATACAACGTTTTTTAAATAAAAAATGTGAAAAAATATTTTTTATACATTTTGCATGAAAAGGGTCTAAAATATTTTTTTACGTTCAGCCCTAGAAGGACAGGCGTAGAATACAATTTAGAAGGCTTTTCAAATGTGATTTTTTAAAAGCTTTTTTCAATGAATATTGTCTAAAATCATGTTTTAGGCAAAATCCACAAAAAAACTAGTTTGGCATATGAAGGGATACAACGTTTTTAAATAAAAAATGTGAAAAATATTTTTATACATTTTGCATGAAAAGGGTCTAAAATATTTTTTTACGTTCAGCACTAGAAGGACAGGCGTAGAATGCAATTTAGAAGGGTTTTCAAATGTGATTTTTTTAAAAGCTTTTTTCAATGAATATTGTCTAAAATCATGTTTTAGGCAAAATCCACAATGCAACTAGTTCGGCATATGAAGGGATACAATTTTTTTTATGACAAACGTGAAAATATTTTTTATACATTTTGCATGAAAAGGGTCTAAAATATTTTTTTTACGTTCAGCACTAGAAGGACAGGCGTAGAATACAATTTAGAAGGGTTTTCAAATGTGATTTAAAAAAAAGCTTTTTTCAATGAATAATGTCTAAAATCATGTTTTAGGCAAAATCCACAAAAAAACTAGTTCGGTATATGAAGGGATACAAAGTTTTTTAAATAAAAAACGTGAAAAATATTTTCTTTTAATTTTGCATGAAAAGGGTCTAAAATATGTTTTAACGTTCATCATAAGAAGGACATAGCGTAGAATTCAACATACAAGGGTTTTCAAATGTGATTAAAAAAAATTTCAATGAATATTGTCTAAAATCATGTTTTAGGCAAAATCCACAATGCAACTAGTTCGGCATATGAAGGATACAATTGGTTTTTATAACAAACGTGAAAAATATTTTTTATACATTTTGCATGAAAAGGGTCTAAAATATGGTTTAACGTTCAGCACTAGAAGGACGTATGAAGAATATAACATACAAGGGTTTTCAAATGTGATTTTTAAAAAAATTAATTCTATGAATATTTTCTAAAATCATGTTTTAGGCAAAATCCACAATGCAACTAGTTCGGCATATGAAGGGATACAATTTTTTTATAACAAAGCGTGAATAATATTTTTATACATTTTGCATGAAAAGGGTCTAATATATTTTTTTACGTTCAGCACTAGAAGGACAGATGTAGAATACAATTTAGAATTGTTTTCAAATGTGATTTTTTAAGCTTTTTTCAATGAATATTGTCTAAAATCATGTTTTAGGCAAAATCCACAAAAAAACTAGTTCGGCATATGAAGGGATACAAAGTTTTTTATAAAAAACGTGAAAAATATTTTTTTATAAATTTTGCATGAAAAAGGGTCTAACATATTTTTTAACATTCATCACTAGAAGGACAGGCGTAGAATACAATTTAGAAGGGTTTTCAAATGTGATTTAAAAAATAGCTTTTTTTCAATGAATATTTTCTAAAATCATGTTTTAGGCAAAATCCACAAAAAAACTAGTTCGGCATATGAAGGGATACAACGTTTTTTAAATAAAAAATGTGAAAAATATTTTTATACATTTTGCATGAAAAGGGTCTAAAATATTTTTTTACGTTCAGCACTAGAAGGACAGGCGTAGAATACAATTTAGAAGGGTTTTCAAATGTGATTTTTAAAAAAGCTTTTTCAATGAATATTGTCTAAAATCATGTTTTAGGCAAAATCCACAAAAAAACTAGTTCGGCATATGAAGGGATGCAAAGTTTTTTTAAATAAAAACGTGAAAAATATTTTCTTTTAATTTTGCATGAAAAGGGTCTAAAATATTTTTTAACGTTCAGCACTAGAAGGACATATGTAGAATTCAACATACAAGGGTTTTCAAATGTGATTTAAAAAAATAATACTTTCAATGAATATTTTCTAAAATCATGTTTTAGGCAAAATCCACAATGCAACTAGTTCGGCATATGAAGAGATACAATTTTTTTTATAACAAACGTGAAAAATATTTTTTATTAATTTTGCATGAAAAGGGTCTAAACATATTTTTTTACGTTCAGCACTAGAAGGACATACGTAGAATTCAACATACAAGGGTTTTTCAAATGTGATTTAAAAAAAAATTCAATGAATATTTTCTAAAATCATGTTTTACGCAAAATCCCCAATGCAACTATTTCGGCATATGAAGGGATACAATGTTTTTATAACAGAGGTGAAAAATATTTGTTCTACATTTTGCATGAAAAAGGGTCTAAAATATTTTTTTACGTTCAGCACTAGTAGGACAGACGTAGAATACAATTTAGAAGGGTTTTCAAATGTGATTTTAAAAAAAGCTTTCTTCAATGAATATTGTCTAAAATCATGTTTTAGGCAAAATCCACAATGCAACTAGTTCGGCATATGAATGGATACAATTTTTTTTATAACAAACGTGAAAAAATAGTTTTTATACATTTTGCATGAAAAGGGTCTAAAATATTTTTTTACGTTCAGCACTAGAAGGACAGACGTAGAATACAATTTAGAAGGGTTTTCAAATGTGATTTTTAAAAAGCTTTTTCAATGAATATTGTCTAAAATCATGTTTTAGGCAAAATCCACAAAAAAACTAGTTCGGCATATGAAGGCATACAAAGTTTTTTTATAAAAAACGTGAAGAATATTTTTTATTAATTTTGCATGAAAAGGGTCTAAAATATTTTTTTACGTTCAGCACTAGAAGGACATATGTAGAATTCAACATACAAGGGTTTTCAAATGTGATTTAAAAAATAATACTTCTATGAATATTTTCTAAAATCATGTTTTAGGCAAAATCCACAATGCAACTAGTTCGGCATATGAAGAGATACAATTTTTTTATAACAAAGCGTGAAAAATATTTTTATTAATTTTGCATGAAAAGGGTCTAAAATATATTTTTTATGTTCAGCATTAGAAGGACATATGTAGAATTCAACTTACAAGGGTTTTCAAATGTGATTTTAAAAAAAATAATTCAATGAATATTGTCTAAAATCATGTTTTAGGCAAAATCCACAATGCAACTAGTTCGGCATATGAAGGGATACAATTTTTTTATAACAAAGGTGAAAAACATTTGTATACATTTTGCATGAAAAGGGTCTAAAATATTTTTTTAACGTTCAGCACTAGAAGGACATATGTAGAATTCAACATACAAGTGTTTTCAAATGTGATAAAAAAAAATTCAATGAATATTTTCTAAAATCATGTTTTAGGCAAAATCCACAATGCAGCTAGTTCTAAATATGAAGGGATACAATTATTTTTATAACAAACGTGAAAAATATTTTTTATACATTTTGCATGAAAAGGGTCTAAAATATTTTTTTACGTTCAGCACTAGAAGGACAGACGTAGAATACAATTTTGAAGGGTTTTCAAATGTGATTTTTTAAAAAGCTTTTTTCAATGAATATTGTCTAAAATCATGTTTTAGGCAAAATCCACAAAAAAAGTAGTTCGGCATATGAAGGGATACAATTTTTTTTATAACAAACGTGAAAAATATTTTTTATACATTTTGCATGAAAAAGGGTCTAAAATATTTTTTTACGTTCAGCACTAGAAGGACATATGTAGATTTCAACATACAAGGGTTTTCAAATGTGATTTTAAAAAAAATAAATCAATGAATATTGTCTAAAATCATGTTTTAGGCAAAATCCACAATGCAACTAGTTCAGCATATGAAGGGATAATATTTTTTTAATAACAAACGTGAAAAATATTTGTATACATTTCTGCATGAAAAGGGTCTAAAATATTTTTTTACGTTCAGCACTAGAAGGACAGACGTAGAATACAACTTAGAAGGGTTTTCAAATGTGATTTAAAAAAAAACTTTTTCAATGAATATTGTCTAAAATCATGTTTTAGGCAAAATCCACAATGCAACTAGTTCGGCATAGGAAGGGATACAATTTTTTTTATAACAAACGTGAAAAATATTTTTATACATTTTGCATGAAAAGGTTCTAAAATATTTTTTAACGTTCAGCACTAGAAGGACATATGTAGAATTCAACATACAAGGGTTTTCAAATGTGATTAAAAAAAAATTCAATGAATATTGTCTAAAATCATGTTTTAGGCAAAATCCACAATGCAACTAGTTCGGCATATGAAGGGATACAATTGTTTTTATAACAAACGTGAAAAATATTTTTATACATTTTGCATGAAAAAGGGTCTAAAATATGTTTTAACGTTCAGCACTAGAAGGACATATGAAGAATATAACATACAAGGGTTTTCAAATGTGATAAAAAAAAAAAATTCAATGAATATTGTCTAAAATCATGTTTTAGGCAAAATCCACAATACAACTAGTTCGGCATATGAAGGGATAAATTTTTTTAATAACAAACGTGAATAATATTTTTTATACATTTTGCATGAAAAAGGGTCTAATATATTTTTTTACGTTCAGCACTAGAAGGACAGACGTAGAATACAATTTAGAAGGGTTTTCAAATGTGATTTTTTAAAAAGCTTTTTTCAATGAATATTGTCTAAAATCATGTTTTAGGCAAAATCCACAAAAAAACTAGTTCGGCATATGAAGGGATACAAAGTTTTTTTATAAAAAAGCGTGAAAAATATTTTTTATAAATTTTGCATGAAAAAGGGTCTAACATATTTTTTAACGTTCATCACTAGAAGGACAGGCGTAGAATACAATTTAGAAGGGTTTTCAAATGTGATTTTAAAAAAAGCTTTTTCAATGAATATTTTCTAAAATCATGTTTTAGGCAAAATCCACAAAAAAACTAGTTCGGCATATGAAGGGATACAACGTTTTTTAAATAAAAAACGTGAAAAATATTTTTATACATTTTGCATGAAAAGGGTCTAAAATATTTTTTTACGTTCAGCACTAGAAGGACAGGCGTAGAATGCAATTTAGAAGGGTTTTCAAATGTGATTTTAAAAAGCTTTTTCAATGAATATTGTCTAAAATCATGTTTTAGGCAAAATCCACAATGCAACTAGTTCGGCATATGAAGGGATACAATTGTTTTTATAACAAACGTGAAAAATATTTTTATACATTTTGCATGAAAAGGGTCTAAAATATGTTTTTAACGTTCAGCACTAGAAGGACGTATGAAGAATATAACATACAAGGGTTTTCAAATGTGATTTAAAAAAAATAATTCTATGAATATTTTCTAAAATCATGTTTTAGGCAAAATCCACAATGCAACTAGTTCGGCATATGAAGGGATACAATTTTTTATAACAAACGTGAAAATATTTTTTATACATTTTGCATGAAAAGGGTCTAAAATATTTTTTTTTACGTTCAGCACTAGAAGGACAGACGTAGAATACAATTTAGAAGGGTTTTCAATTTTGATTTTTTAAAAAGCTTTTTTCAATGAATATTGTCTAAAATCATGTTTTAGGCAAAATCCACAATGCAACTAGTTCGCCATATGAAGGGATACAAAGTTTTTTTATAAAAAACGTGAAAAATATTTTTATAAATTTTGCATGAAAAGGGTCTAAAAAAAAATTATTACGTTCAGCACTAGAAGGATAGATGTAGAATACAATTTAGAAGGGTTTTCAATTTTGATTTTTTAAAAAGCTTTTTTCAATGAATATTGTCTAAAATCATGTTTTAGGCAAAATCCACAATGCAACTAGTTCGGCATATGAAGGGATACCATTTTTTTTATAACAAACGTGAAAAATATTTTTATACATTTTGCATGAAAAGGGTCTAAAATAATTTTTTACGTTCAGCACTAGAAGGACAGACGTAGAATACAATTTAGAAGGGTTTTCAAATGTGATTTAAAAAAAAGCTTTTTCAATGAATATTGTCTAAAATCATGTTTTAGGCAAAATCCACAATGCAACTAGTTCGGCATAGGAAGGGATACAATTTTTTTATAACAAACGTGAAAAATATTTTTATACATTTTGCATGAAAAAGGTTCTAAAATATTTTTTTAACATTCAGCACTAGAAGGACATATGTAGAATTCAACATACAAGGGTTTTCAAATGTGATTTTTAAAAAAATAATGCAATGAATATTTTCTAAAATCATGTTTTAGGCAAAATCCACAATGCAACTAGTTCGGCATATGAAGGGGATACAAGTTTTTTTATAACAAAGCGTGAATAAAATTTTTTATACATTTTGCATGAAAAGGGTCTAACATATATTTTTACGTTCAGCACTAGAAGGACAGGCGTAGAATACAATTTAGAAGGGTTTTCAAATGTGATTTTAAAAAATTTTTCAATGAATATTTTCTAAAATCATGTTTTAGGCAAAATCCACAAAAAAACTAGTTCGGCATATGAAGGGATACAACGTTTTTTAAATAAAAAACGTGAAAAATATTTTTATACATTTTGCATGAAAAGGGTCTAAAATATTTTTTTACGTTCAGCACTAGAAGGACAGGCGTAGAATACAATTTTGAAGGGTTTTCAAATGTGATTTTTAAAGCTTTTTCAATGAATATTTTCTAAAATCATGTTTTAGGCAAAATCCACAAAAACAAACTAGTTCGGCATATGAAGGGATTCAACGTTTTTTAAATAAAAACGTGAAAAATATTTTTTATACATTTTGCATGAAAAGGGTCTAAAATATTTTTTTACGTTCAGCCCTAGAAGGACAGACGTAGAATACAATTTAGAAGGGTTTTCAAATGTGATTTAAAAAAAAAGCTTTTTCAATGAATATTGTCTAAAATCATGTTTTAGGCAAAATCCACAATGCAACTAGTTCGGCATATGAAGGGATACAATTTTTTTATAACAAAACGTGAAAAATATTTTTTATACATTTTGCATGAAAAAGGGTCTAAAATATATTTTTTACGTTCAGCACTAGAAGGACAGACGTAGAATACAACTTAGAAGGGTTTTCAAATGTGATTTAAAAAAAAAGCTTTTTTCAATGAATATTGTCTAAAATCATGTTTTAGGCAAAATCCACAATGCAACTAGTTCGGCATAGGAAGGGATACAATTTTTTTATAACAAACGTGAAAAATATTTTTTTATACATTTTGCATGAAAAAGGGTTCTAAAATATTTTTTTAACGTTCAGCACTAGAAGGACATACGTAGAATTCAACATACAAGGGTTTTCAAATGTGATTAAATAAAAAATATTCAATGAATATTGTCTAAAATCATGTTTTAGGCAAAATCCACAATGCAACTAGTTCGGCATATGAAGGGATACAATTTTTTTATAACAAACGTGAAAAATATTTTTATACATTTTGCATGAAAATGGTCTAAAATATGTTTTAACGTTCAGCACTAGAAGGACGTATGAAGAATATAACATACAAGGGTTTTCAAATGTGTTAAAAAAAAACTAATTTCTATGAATATTTTCTAAAATCATGTTTTAGGCAAAATCCACAATGCAACTAGTTCGGCATATGAAGGGATACAATTTTTTTTATAACAAACGTGAAAAATATTATTTATAAATTTTGCATGAAAAGGGTCTAACATATTTTTTAACATTCATCACTAGAAGGACAGGCGTAGAATACAATTTAGAAGGGTTTTCAAATGTGATTTAAAAAAAGCTTTTTCAATGAATATTTTCTAAAATCATGTTTTAGGCAAAATCCACAATGCCACTAGTTCGGCATATGAAGGGATACAAAGTTTTTTTATAACAAACGTGAAAAATATTTTTTATACATTTTGCATGAAAAAGGGTCTAATATATTTTTTTACGTTCAGCACTAGAAGGACAGACGTAGAATACAATTTAGAAGGGTTTTCAAATGTGATTTTAAAAAAAGCTTTCTTCAATGAATATTGTCTAAAATCATGTTTTAGGCAAAATCCACAATGCAACTAGTTCGGCATATGAAGGGATACAAATTTTTTTATAACAAACGTGAAAAATATTTTTTATACATTTTGCATGAAAAGGGTCTAAAATATTTTTTTTACGTTCAGCACTAGAAGGACATATGTAGAATTCAACATACAAGGGTTTTCAAATGTGATTAAAAGAAAATATTCAATGAATATTGTCTAAAATCATGTTTTAGGCAAAATCCACAATGCAACTAGTTCGGCATATGAAGGGATACAATTGTTTTTATAACAAACGTGAAAAATATTTGTTCTACATTTTGCATGAAAAGGGTCTAAAATATTTTTTTACGTTCAGCACTAGTAGGACAGACGTAGAATACAATTTAGAAGGGTTTTCAAATGTGATTTAAAAAAAAACTTTTTTCAATGAATATTGTCTAAAATCATGTTTTAGGCAAAATCCACAATGCAACTAGTTCGGCATATGAAGGGATACAATTTTTTTTATAACAAAGCGTGAAAAACATTTTTATACATTTTGCATGAAAAAGGGTCTAAAATATTTTTTTAACGTTCAGCACTAGAAGGACATATGCAGAATTCAACATACAAGTGTTTTCAAATGTGATTAAAAAAAAAAAATTCAATGAATATTTTCTAAAATCATGTTTTAGGCAAAATCCACAATGCAGCTAGTTCGAAATATGAAGGGATACAATTATTTTTATAACAAACGTGAAAAATATTTTTTATACATTTTGCATGAAAAGGGTCTAAAATATTTTTTACGTTCAGCACTAGAAGGACAGGCGTGAATACAATTTAGAAGGGTTTTCAAATGTGATTTTTTAAAAAAAGCTTTTTCAATGAATATTGTCTAAAATCATGTTTTAGGCAAAATCCACAAAAAAAGTAGTTCGGCATATGAAGGGATACCATTTTTTTATAACAAACGTGAAAAATATTTTTTTTACATTTTGCATGAAAAGGGTCTAAAATATTTTTTTACGTTCAGCACTAGAAGGACATATGTAGATTTCAACATACAAGGGTTTTCAAATGTGATTTAAAAAAATAAAAAATCAATGAATATTTCTAAAATCATGTTTTAGGCAAAATCCACAATACAACTAGTTCGGCATATGAGGGATACAATTTTTTTTAATAACAAAACGTGAAAAATATTTGTATACATTTTGCATGAAAAGGGTCTAAAATATTTTTTTACGTTCAGCACTAGAAGGACAGACGTGAATACAATTTAGAAGGGTTTTCAAATGTGATTTAAAAAAACTTTTTTCAATGAATATTGTCTAAAATCATGTTTTAGGCAAAATCCATAATGCAACTAGTTCGGCATAGGAAGGGATACAATTTTTTTATAACAAACGTGAAAAATATTTTTATACATTTTTGCATGAAAAGGTTCTAAAATATTTTTTTAACGTTCAGCACTAGAAGGACATATGTAGAATTCAACATACAAGGGTTTTCAAATGTGATTTAAAAAAAAATTCAATGAATATTGTCTAAAATCATGTTTTAGGCAAAATCCACAATGCAACTAGTTCGGCATATGAAGGGATACAATTGTTTTTATAACAAACGTGAAAAATATTTTTATACATTTTGCATGAAAAAGGGTCTAAAATATGTTTTTAACGTTCAGCACTAGAAGGACATATGAAGAATACAACATACAAGGGTTTTCAAATGTGAAAAAAAAAAAATATTTCAATGAATATTGTCTAAAATCATGTTTTAGGCAAAATCCACAATGCAACTAGTTCGGCATATGAAGGGATACAATTTTTTTTATAACAAACGTGAATAATATTTTTATACATTTTGCATGAAAAGGGTCTAATATATTTTTTTACGTTCAGCACTAGAAGGACAGACGTAGAATACAATTTAGAAGGGTTTTCAAATGTGATTTTTTAAAAAGCTTTTTTCAATGAATATTGTCTAAAATCATGTTTTAGGCAAAATCCACAAAAACTAGTTCGGCATATGAAGGGATACAAAGTTTTTTTATAAAAAACGTGAAAAATATTTTTTATAAATTTTGCATGAAAAGGGTCTAACATATTTTTTAACATTCATCACTAGAAGGACAGACGTAGAATACAATTTAGAAGGGTTTTCAAATGTGATTTAAAAAAAAAGCTTTTTTCAATGAATATTTTCTAAAATCATGTTTTAGGCAAAATCCACAAAAAAACTAGTTCGGCATATGAAGGGATACAACGTTTTTTAAATAAAAAATGTGAAAAATATTTTTTATACATTTTGCATGAAAAGGGTCTAAAATATTTTTTTACGTTCAGCACTAGAAGGACAGGCGTAGAATGCAATTTAGAAGGGTTTTCAAATGTGATTTTTTAAAAAAGCTTTTTCAATGAATATTGTCTAAAATCATGTTTTAGGCAAAATCCACAATGCAACTAGTTCGGCATATGAAGGGATACAATTGTTTTTATAACAAAGCGTGAAAAATATTTTTATACATTTTGCATGAAAAGGGTCTAAAATATGTTTTTAACGTTCAGCACTAGAAGGACGGATGAAGAATATAACATACAAGGGTTTTCAAATGTGATTTAAAAAAAAACTAATTCAATGAATATTTTCTAAAATCATGTTTTAGGCAAAATCCACAATGCAACTAGTTCGGCATATGAAGGGATACAATTTTTTTATAACAAACGTGAATAAATATTTTTTATACATTTTGCATGAAAAGGGTCTAATATATTTTTTTACGTTCAGCACTAGAAGGACAGATGTAGAATACAATTTAGAAGGGTTTTCAAATGTGATTTTTTAAAAAAGCTTTTTTCAATGAATATTGTCTAAAATCATGTTTTAGGCAAAATCCACAAAAAAACTAGTTCGGCATATGAAGGGATACAAAGTTTTTTATAAAAAACGTGAAAAATATTTTTATAAATTTTGCATGAAAAGGGTCTAAAATATTTTTTTAACGTTCAGCACTAGAAGGACAGGCGTAGAATACAACTTAGAAGGGTTTTCAAATGTGATTTTTAAAAAAAGCTTTTTTCAATGAATATTTGTCTAAAATCATGTTTTAGGCAAAATCCACAATGCAACTAGTTCGGCATATGAAGGGATACAATTTTTTTATAACAAACGTGAAAAATATTTTTATACATTTTTGCATGAAAAAGGGTCTAAAATATTTTTTTACGTTCAGCACTAGAAGGACAGACGTAGAATACAACTTAGAAGGGTTTTCAAATGTGATTTTAAAAAAAAGCTTTTTTCAATGAATATTGTCTAAAATCATGTTTTAGGCAAAATCCACAATGCAACTAGTTCGGCATAGGAAGGGATACAATTTTTTTTATAACAAAGCGTGAAAAATATTTTTTATACATTTTGCATGAAAAAGGTTCTAAAATATTTTTTTAACATTCAGCACTAGAAGGACAGACGTAGAATTCAACATACAAGGGTTTTCAAATGTGATTTATAAAAAAAATGCAATGAATATTGTCTAAAATCATGTTTTAGGCAAAATCCACAATGCAACTAGTTCGGCATATGAGGGGATACAATTGTTTTTATAACAAAGCGTGAAAAATATTTTTTATACATTTTGCATGAAAAGGGTCTAAAATATGTTTTACGTTCAGCACTAGAAAGGACGTATGAAGAATACAACATACAAGGGTTTTCAAATGTGATTTTAAAAAATAATAATTCTATGAATATTTTCTAAAATCATGTTTTAGGCTAAATCCACAATGCAACTAGTTCGGCATATGAAGGGATACAAATTTTTTTATAACAAACGTGAATAATATTTTTTATACATTTTGCATGAAAAGGGTCTAATATATTTTTTACGTTCAGCACTAGAAGGACAGACGTAGAATACAATTTAGAAGGGTTTTCAAATGTGATTTAAAAAAAAAATCTTTTTTCAATGAATATTTTCTAAAATCATGTTTTAGGCAAAATCCACAAAAAAACTAGTTCGGCATATGAAGGGATACAACGTTTTTAAATAAAAAACGTGAAAAATATTTGTTATACATTTTGCATGAAAAGGGTCTAAAATATTTTTTTACGTTCAGCACTAGAAGGACAGGCGTGAATACAATTTTGAAGGGTTTTCAAATGTGATTTTAAAAAAAAAGCTTTTTTCAATGAATATTTTCTAAAATCATGTTTTTAGGCAAAATCCACAAAAAAACTAGTTCGGCATATGAAGGGATACAAACGTTTTTTAAATAAAAAACGTGAAAAATATTTTTATACATTTTGCATGAAAAGGGTCTAAAATATTTTTTTACGTTCAGCCCTAGAAGGACAGGCGTAGAATACAATTTAGAAGGGTTTTCAAATGTGATTTTTAAAAAAGCTTTTTCAATGAATATTGTCTAAAATCATGTTTTAGGCAAAATCCACAATGCAACTAGTTCGGCATATGAAGGGATACAAGTTTTTTTATAACAAGCGTGAAAAATATTTTTATACATTTTGCATGAAAAGGGTCTAATATATTTTTTACGTTCAGCACTAGAAGGACAGGCGTAGAATACAACTTAGAAGGGTTTTCAAATGTGATTTAAAAAAAAGCTTTTTCAATGAATATTGTCTAAAATCATGTTTTAGGCAAAATCCACAATGCAACTAGTTCGGCATAGGAAGGGATACAATTTTTTTATAACAAACGTGAAAAATATTTTTATACATTTTGCATGAAAAGGGTTCTAAAATATTTTTTTTAACATTCAGCACTAGAAGGACATACGTAGAATTCAACTTACAAGGGTTTTCAAATGTGATTAAATAAAAAAATATTCAATGAATATTGTCTAAAATCATGTTTTAGGCAAAATCCACAATGCAACTAGTTCGGCATATGAAGGGATACAATTTTTTTATAACAAAGCGTGAAAAATATTTTTATACATTTTGCATGAAAATGGTCTAAAATATGTTTTAACGTTCAGCACTAGAAGGACGTGTGTAGAATACAACTTACAAGGGTTTTCAAATGTGCTTTTTAAAAAAAATAATTCAATGAATATTTTCTAAAATCATGTTTTAGGCAAAATCCACAATGCAACTAGTTCGGCATATGAAGGGATACAATTTTTTTTATAACAAACGTGAAAAATATTATTTATAAATTTTGCATGAAAAGGGTCTAACATATTTTTTTAACATTCATCACTAGAAGGACAGGCGTAGAATACAATTTAGAAGGGTTTTCAAATGTGATTTTAAAAAAAGCTTTTTCAATGAATATTTTCTAAAATCATGTTTTAGGCAAAATTCACAATGCCACTAGTTCGGCATATGAAGGGATACAATTTTTTTTATAACAAACGTGAAAAATATTTTTTATACATTTTGCATGAAAAGGGTCTAATATATTTTTTTACGTTCAGCACTAGAAGGACAGACGTAGAATACAATTTAGAAGGGTTTTCAAATGTGATTTTAAAAAAAAGCTTTTTCAATGAATATTGTCTAAAATCATGTTTTAGGCAAAATCCACAATGCAACTAGTTCGGCATAGGAAGGGATACAATTTTTTTATAACAAACGTGAAAAATATTTTTATACATTTTGCACGAAAAGGTTCTAAAATATTTTTTTACATTCAGCACTAGAAGGACATACGTAGAATTCAACATACAAGGGTTTTCAAATGTGATTAAAAAGAAAATATTCAATGAATATTGTCTAAAATCATGTTTTAGGCAAAATCCACAATGCAACTAGTTCGGCATATGAAGGGATACAATTGTTTTTATAACAAACGTGAAAAATATTTTTATACATTTTGCATGAAAAGGTTCTAAAATATTTTTTACGTTCAACACTAGAAGGACATATGTAGAATTCAACATACAAGGGTTTTCAAATGTGATTTAAAAAAAAAAATTCAATGAATATTGTCTAAAATCATGTTTTAGACAAAATCCACAATGCAACTAGTTCGGCATATGAAGGGATACAATTGTTTTTATAACAAGCGTGAAAAATATTTTTATACATTTTCATGAAAAGGGTCTAAAATATGTTTTAACGTTCAGCACTAGAAGGACATACGAAGAATATAACATACAAGGGTTTTCAAATGTGATTTAAAAAAATAATAATTCTATGAATATTTTCTAAAATCATGTTTTAGGCAAAATCCACAATGCAACTAGTTCGGCATATGAAGGGATACATTTTTTTTTATAACAAACGTGAATAATATTTTTTATACATTTTGCATGAAAAGGGTCTAATATATTTTTTTAACGTTCAGCACTAGAAGGACAGACGTAGAATACAATTTAGAAGGGTTTTCAAATGTGATTTAAAAAAAATCTTTTTTCAATGAATATTTTCTAAAATCATGTTTTAGGCAAAATCCACAAAAAAACTAGTTCGGCATATGAAGGGATACAACGTTTTTTAAATAAAAAGCGTGAAAAAATATTTGTTATACATTTTGCATGAAAAGGGTCTAAAATATTTTTTTTACGTTCAGCACTAGAAGGACAGGCGTAGAATACAATTTTGAAGGGTTTTCAAATGTGATTTTTTAAAAAAGCTTTTTCAATGAATATTGTCTAAAATCATGTTTTAGGCAAAATCCACAAAAAAACTAGTTCGGCATATGAAGGGATACAACGTTTTTTCATAAAAAACGTGAAAAATATTTTTATAAATTTTGCATGAAAAAGGGTCTAACATATTTTTAACATTCATCACTAGAAGGACAGACGTAGAATACAATTTAGAAGGGTTTTCAAATGTGATTTTAAAAAAAGCTTTTTCAATGAATATTTTCTAAAATCATGTTTTAGGCAAAATCCACAAAAAACCTAGTTCGGCATATGAAGGGATACAACGTTTTTTAAATAAAAAACGTGAAAAAATATTTTTTATACATTTTGCATGAAAAGGGTCTAAAATATTTTTTTTACGTTCAGCACTAGAAGGACAGGCGTAGAATACAATTTAGAAGGGTTTTCAAATGTGATTTTTTAAAAAGCTTTTTCAATGAATATTGTCTAAAATCATGTTTTAGGCAAAATCCACAATGCAACTAGTTCGGCATAGGAAGGGATACAATTTTTTTATAACAAACGTGAAAAATATTTTTATACATTTTGCATGAAAAGGTTCTAAAATATTTTTTTAACATTCAGCACTAGAAGGACATATGTAGAATTCAACATACAAGGGTTTTCAAATGTGATTAAATAAAAAATATTCAATGAATATTGTCTAAAATCATGTTTTAGGCAAAATCCACAATGCAACTAGTTCGGCATATGAAGGGGATACAATTTTTTTATAACAAACGTGAAAAATATTTTTTTACATTTTGCATGAAAATGGTCTAAAATATGTTTTTAACGTTCAGCACTAGAAGGACGTACGAAGAATATAACATACAAGGGGTTTTCAAATGTGCTTTAAAAAAATAATTCTATGAATATTTTCTAAAATCATGTTTTAGGCAAAATCCACAATGCAACTAGTTCGGCATATGAAGGGATACAATTTTTTTATAACAAACGTGAAAAATATTATTTATAAATTTTGCATGAAAAGGGTCTAACATATTTTTTAACATTCATCACTAGAAGGACAGACGTAGAATACAATTTAGAAGGGTTTTCAAATGTGATTTAAAAAAAAATCTTTTTTCAATGAATATTTTCTAAAATCATGTTTTAGGCAAAATCCACAATGCCACTAGTTCGGCATATGAAGGGATACAATTTTTTTATAACAAACGTGAAAAATATTTTTATACATTTTGCATGAAAAGGGTCTAATATATTTTTTTACGTTCAGCACTAGAAGGACAGACGTAGAATACAATTTAGAAGGGTTTTCAAATGTGATTTAAAAAAAAGCTTTTTTCAATGAATATTGTCTAAAATCATATTTTAGGCAAAATCCATAATGCAACTAGTTCGGCATAGGAAGGGATACAATTTTTTTATAACAAACGTGAAAAATTATTTTTATACATTTGTCATGAAAAGGGTCTAAAATATGTTTTAACGTTCAGCACTAGAAGGACATATGAAGAATATAACATACAAGGGTTTTCAAATGTGATTTAAAAAAATAATAATTCTATGAATATTTTCTAAAATCATGTTTTAGGCAAAATCCACAATGCAACTAGTTCGGCATATGAAGGGATACATTTTTTTTATAACAAACGTGAATAATATTTTTTTATACATTTTGCATGAAAAGGGTCTAATATATTTTTTTAACGTTCAGCACTAGAAGGACAGACGTAGAATACAATTTAGAAGGGTTTTCAAATGTGATTTAAAAAAAATCTTTTTTCAATGAATATTTTCTAAAATCATGTTTTAGGCAAAATCCACAAAAAAACTAGTTCGGCATATGAAGGGATACAACGTTTTTTAAATAAAAAACGTGAAAAATATTTGTTATACATTTTGCATGAAAAGGGTCTAAAATAATTTTTTTACGTTCAGCACTAGAAGGACAGACGTAGAATACAATTTTGAAGGGTTTTCAAATGTGATTTTTTAAAAAGCTTTTTTCAATGAATATTGTCTAAAATCATGTTTTAGGCAAAATCCACAAAAAAAACTAGTTCGGCATATGAAGGGATACAACGTTTTTTTATAAAAAACTTGAAAAATATTTTTTATAAATTTTGCATGAAAAGGGTCTAACATATTTTTTTACATTCATCACTAGAAGGACAGACGTAGAATACAATTTAGAAGGGTTTTCAAATGTGATTTTAAAAAAAGCTTTTTTCAATGAATATTTTCTAAAATCATGTTTTAGGCAAAATCCACAAAAACTAGTTCGGCATATGAAGGGATACAACGTTTTTTAAATAAAAAATGTGAAAAATATTTTTTATACATTTTGCATGAAAAGGGTCTAAAATATTTTATTTACGTTCAGCACTAGAAGGACAGGCGTAGAATACAATTTAGAAGGGTTTTCAAATGTGATTTTTTAAAAAGCTTTTTTCAATGAATATTGTCTAAAATCATGTTTTAGGCAAAATCCACAATGCAACTAGTTCGGCATAGGAAGGGATACAATTTTTTTATAACAAACGTGAAAAAATATTTTTTTATACATTTTGCATGAAAAGGTTCTAAAATATTTTTTTTAACATTCAGCACTAGAAGGACATATGTAGAATTCAACATACAAGGGTTTTCAAATGTGATTAAATAAAAAATATTCAATGAATATTGTCTAAAATCATGTTTTAGGCAAAATCCACAATGCAACTAGTTCGGCATATGAAGGGATACAATTTTTTTTATAACAAACGTGAAAAATATTTTTTTACATTTTGCATGAAAATGGTCTAAAATATGTTTTAACGTTCAGCACTAGAAGGACGTACGAAGAATATAACATACAAGGGTTTTCAAATGTGCTTTAAAAAAAATAATTCTATGAATATTTTCTAAAATCATGTTTTAGGCAAAATCCACAATGCAACTAGTTCGGCATATGAAGGGATACAATTTTTTTTATAACAAACGTGAAAAATATTATTTATAAATTTTGCATGAAAAGGGTCTAACATATTTTTTAACATTCATCACTAGAAGGACAGACGTAGAATACAATTTAGAAGGGTTTTCAAATGTGATTTAAAAAAATCTTTTTCAATGAATATTTTCTAAAATCATGTTTTAGGCAAAATTCACAATGCCACTAGTTCGGCATATGAAGGGATACAATTTTTTTTATAACAAACGTGAAAATATTTTTTATACATTTTGCATGAAAAGGGTCTAATATATTTTTTTTACGTTCAGCACTAGAAGGACAGACGTAGAATACAATTTAGAAGGGTTTTCAAATGTGATTTAAAAAAAAGCTTTTTTCAATGAATATTGTCTAAAATCATATTTTAGGCAAAATCCATAATGCAACTAGTTCGGCATAGGAAGGGATACAATTTTTTTTATAACAAACGTGAAAATTATTTTTATACATTTTGCATGAAAAGGTTCTAAAATATTTTTTTAACATTCAGCACTAGAAGGACATATGTAGAATTCAACATACAAGGGTTTTCAAATGTGATTAAAAAGAAAATATTCAATGAATATTGTCTAAAATCATGTTTTAGGCAAAATCCACAATGCAACTAGTTCGGCATATGAAGGGGATACAATTGTTTTTATAACAAACGTGAAAAAATATTTTTATACATTTTGCATGAAAAGGTTCTAAAATATTTTTTTAACGTTCAGCACTAGAAGGACATATGTAGAATTCAACATACAAGGGTTTTCAAATGTGATTTAAAAAAAAAAATTCAATGAATATTGTCTAAAATCATGTTTTAGGCAAAATCCACAATGCAACTAGTTCGGCATAGGAAGGGATACAATTTTTTTTATAACAAACGTGAAAAATATTTTTTATACATTTTGCATGAAAAGGTTCTAAAATATTTTTTTTAACATTCAGCACTAGAAGGACATATGTAGAATTCAACATACAAGGGTTTTCAAATGTGATTAAATAAAAAAACCTATTCAATGAATATTGTCTAAAATCATGTTTTAGGCAAAATCCACAATGCAACTAGTTCGGCATATGAAGGGATACAATTTTTTTTATAACAAACGTGAAAAATATTTTTTATACATTTTGCATGAAAATGGTCTAAAATATGTTTTAACGTTCAGCACTAGAAGGACGTATGAAGAATATAACATACAAGGGTTTTCAAATGTGCTTTTTAAAAAAATAATTCTATGAATATTTTCTAAAATCATGTTTTAGGCAAAATCCACAATGCAACTAGTTCGGCATATGAAGGGATACAATTTTTTTATAACAAACGTGAAAAATATTATTTATAAATTTTGCATGAAAAGGGTCTAACATATTTTTAACATTCATCACTAGAAGGACAGACGTAGAATACAATTTAGAAGGGTTTTCAAATGTGATTTAAAAAGCTTTTTCAATGAATATTTTCTAAAATCATGTTTTAGGCAAAATTCACAATGCCACTAGTTCGGCATATGAAGGGATACAATTTTTATAACAAACGTGAAAATATTTTTATACATTTTGCATGAAAAGGGTCTAATATATTTTTTTACGTTCAGCACTAGAAGGACAGGCGTAGAATACAATTTAGAAGGGTTTTCAAATGTGATTTAAAAAAAGCTTTTTTCAATGAATATTGTCTAAAATCATATTTTAGGCAAAATCCATAATGCAACTAGTTCGGCATAGGAAGGGATACAATTTTTTTTATAACAAACGTGGAAAATTATTTTTATACATTTTGCATGAAAAGGTTCTAAAATATTTTTTTACATTCAGCACTAGAAGGACAGATGTAGAATTCAACATACAAGGGTTTTCAAATGTGATTAAAAAGAAAATATTCAATGAATATTGTCCAAAATCATGTTTTAGGCAAAATCCACAATGCAACTAGTTCGGCATATGAAGGGATACAATTGTTTTTATAACAAACGTGAAAAATATTTTTATACATTTTGCATGAAAAGGTTCTAAAATATTTTTTTAACGTTCAGCACTAGAAGGACATATGTAGAATTCAACATACAAGGGTTTTCAAATGTGATTTTAAAAAAAAAATTCAATGAATATTGTCTAAAATCATGTTTTAGATAAAATCCACAATGCAACTAGTTCGGCATATGAAGGGATACAATTGTTTTTATAACAAACGTGAAAAATATTTTTATACATTTGTCATGAAAAGGGTCTAAAATATGTTTTAACGTTCAGCACTAGAAGGACATATGAAGAATATAACATACAAGGGTTTTCAAATGTGATTAAAAAAATAATAATTCTATGAATATTTTCTAAAATCATGTTTTAGGCAAAATCCACAATGCAACTAGTTCGGCATATGAAGGGATACATTTTTTTATAACAAACGTGAATAATATTTTTATACATTTTGCATGAAAAGGGTCTAATATATTTTTTAACGTTCAGCACTAGAAGGACAGACGTAGAATACAATTTAGAAGGGTTTTCAAATGTGATTTTAAAAAAATCTTTTTTTCAATGAATATTTTCTAAAATCATGTTTTAGGCAAAATCCACAAAAAAAACTAGTTCGGCATATGAAGGGATACAACGTTTTTTTAAATAAAAAACGTGAAAAATATTTATTATACATTTTGCATGAAAAGGGTCTAAAATATTTTTTTACGTTCAGCACTAGAAGGACAGGCGTAGAATACAATTTAGAAGGGTTTTCAAATGTGATTTTTTTAAAAGCTTTTTCAATTAATATTGTCTAAAATCATGTTTTAGGCAAAATCCACAATGCAACTAGTTCGGCATATGAAGGGATACAAATTTTTTTATAACAAACGTGAAAAATATTTTTATACATTTTGCATGAAAAGGTTCTAAAATATTTTTTTAACATTCAGCACTAGAAGGACATATGTAGAATTCAACATACAAGGGTTTTCAAATGTGATTTAAAAAAAAAAATGCAATGAATATTGTCTAAAATCATGTTTTAGGCAAAATCCACAATGCAACTAGTTCGGCATATGAAGGGATACAATTGTTTTTATAACAAACGTGAATTTTTTTTTTATACATTTTGCATGAAAAGGGTCTAAAATATGTTTTAACGTTCAGCACTAAAAGGACGTATGAAGAATATAACATACAAGGGTTTTCAAATGTGATTTTAAAAATAATAATTCTATGAATATTTTCTAAAATCATGTTTTAGGCAAAATCCACAATGCAACTAGTTCGGCATATGAAGGGATACAAGTTTTTTTATAACAAACGTGAATAATATTTTTTATACATTTTGCATGAAAAAGGGTCTAATATATTTTTTTTACGTTCAGCACTAGAAGGACAGATGTAGAATACAATTTAGAAGGGTTTTCAAATGTGATTTTTTTTAAAAAGATTTTTTCAATGAATATTGTCTAAAATCATGTTTTAGGCAAAATCCACAAAAAAACTAGTTCGGCATATGAAGGGATACAACGTTTTTTAAATAAAAAACGTGAAAAATATTGTTATACATTTTGCATGAAAAGGGTCTAAAATATTTTTTTACGTTCAGCACTAGAAGGACAGACGTAGAATACAATTTTGAAGGGTTTTCAAATGTGATTTTAAAAAAGCTTTTTTCAATGAATATTTTCTAAAATCATGTTTTAGGCAAAATCCACAAAAAAACTAGTTCGGCATATGAAGGGATACAACGTTTTTAAATAAAAAACGTGAAAAATATTTGTTATACATTTTGCATGAAAAGGGTCTAAAATATTTTTTTACGTTCAGCACTAGAAGGACAGACGTAGAATACAATTTTGAAGGGTTTTCAAATGTGATTTTTTAAAAAGCTTTTTCAATGAATATTGTCTAAAATCATGTTTTAGGCAAAATCCACAAAAAAAGTAGTTCGGAATATGAAGGGATACAAAGTTTTTTAATAAAAAACGTGAAAAAATATTTTTATAAATTTTGCATGAAAAGGGTCTAACATATTTTTTTAACATTCATCACTAGAAGGACAGACTTAGAATACAATTTAGAAGGGTTTTCAAATGTGATTTAAAAAAAAGCTTTTTCAATGAATATTTTCTAAAATCATGTTTTAGGCAAAATCCACAAAAAAACTAGTTCGGCATATGAAGGGATACAACGTTGTTTTTTAAAAAACGTGAAAAATATTTTTTATAAATTTTGCATGAAAAAGGGTCTAAAATATTTTTTTTACGTTCAGCACTAGAAGGACAGGCGTAGAATACAATTTAGAAGGGTTTTCAAATGTGATTTTTTTAAAAGCTTTTTTCAATTAATATTGTCTAAAATCATGTTTTAGGCAAAATCCACAATGCAACTAGTTCGGCATATGAAGGGATACAATTTTTTTTATAACAAACGTGAAAATATTTTTATACATTTTGCATGAAAAGGTTCTAAAATATTTTTTTAACATTCAGCACTAGAAGGACATATGTAGAATTCAACATACAAGGGTTTTCAAATGTGATTTAAAAAAAAAATGCAATGAATATTGTCTAAAATCATGTTTTAGGCAAAATCCACAATGCAACTAGTTCGGCATATGAAGGGATACAATTGTTTTTATAACAAACGTGAAATTTTTTTTTATACATTTTGCATGAAAAGGGTCTAAAATATGTTTTTAACGTTCAGCACTAAAAAGGACGTATGAAGAATATAACATACAAGGGTTTTCAAATGTGATTTTAAAAATAATAATTCTATGAATATTTTCTAAAATCATGTTTTAGGCAAAATCCACAATGCAACTAGTTCGGCATATGAAGGGATACAATTTTTTTATAACAAACGTGAATAATATTTTTTTTATACATTTTGCATGAAAAGGGTCTAATATATTTTTTTTACGTTCAGCACTAGAAGGACAGATGTAGAATACAATTTAGAAGGGTTTTCAAATGTGATTTTTTTAAAAGATTTTTTCAATGAATATTGTCTAAAATCATGTTTTAGGCAAAATCCACAAAAAAACTAGTTCGGCATATGAAGGGATACAACGTTTTTTAAATAAAAAACGTGAAAAATATTTGTTATACATTTTGCATGAAAAGGGTCTAAAATATTTTTTTTACGTTCAGCACTAGAAGGACAGACGTAGAATACAATTTTGAAGGGTTTTCAAATGTGATTTAAAAAAAAGCTTTTTTCAATGAATATTTTCTAAAATCATGTTTTAGGCAAAATCCACAAAAAAACTAGTTCGGCATATGAAGGGATACAACGTTTTTTAAATAAAAAACGTGAAAAATATTTGTTATACATTTTGCATGAAAAGGGTCTAAAATATTTTTTTACGTTCAGCACTAGAAGGACAGACGTAGAATACAATTTTGAAGGGTTTTCAAATGTGATTTTTTAAAAAGCTTTTTTCAATGAATATTGTCTAAAATCATGTTTTAGGCAAAATCCACAAAAAAGTAGTTCGAATATGAAGGGATACAAAGTTTTTTTAATAAAAAACGTGAAAAATATTTTTATAAATTTTGCATGAAAAGGGTCTAACATATTTTTTAACATTCATCACTAGAAGGACAGACTTAGAATACAATTTAGAAGGGTTTTCAAATGTGATTTAAAAAAAGCTTTTTTCAATGAATATTTTCTAAAATCATGTTTTAGGCAAAATCCACAAAAAAAACTAGTTCGGCATATGAAGGGATACAACGTTTTTTTATAAAAAAACGTGAAAAATATTTTTATAAATTTTGCATGAAAAGGGTCTAAAATATTTTTTTACGTTCAGCACTAGAAGGACAGGCGTGAATACAATTTAGAAGGGTTTTCAAATGTGATTTTTTAAAAGCTTTTTCAATTAATATTGTCTAAAATCATGTTTTAGGCAAAATCCACAATGCAACTAGTTCGGCATATGAAGGGATACAATTTTTTTATAACAAACGTGAAAATATTTTTATACATTTTGCATGAAAAGGTTCTAAAATATTTTTTAACATTCAGCACTAGAAGGACAGATGTAGAATTCAACATACAAGGGTTTTCAAATGTGATTTAAAAAAAAAATGCAATGAATATTGTCTAAAATCATGTTTTTAGGCAAAATCCACAATGCAACTAGTTCGGCATATGAAGGGATACAATTGTTTTTATAACAAACGTGAAATTTTTTTTATACATTTTGCATGAAAAGGGTCTAAAATATGTTTTAACGTTCAGCACTAAAAGGACGTATGAAGAATATAACATACAAGGGTTTTCAAATGTGATTTTAAAAAATAATAATTCTATGAATATTTTCTAAAATCATGTTTTAGGCAAAATCCACAATGCAACTAGTTCGGCATATGAAGGGATACAATTTTTTTTATAACAAACGTGAATAATATTTTTATACATTTTGCATGAAAAGGGTCTAATATATTTTTTTACGTTCAGCACTAGAAGGACAGACGTAGAATACAATTTAGAAGGGTTTTCAAATGTGATTTTTTTAAAAGATTTTTCAATGAATATTGTCTAAAATCATGTTTTAGGCAAAATCCACAAAAAAACTAGTTCGGCATATGAAGGGATACAACGTTTTTTAAATAAAAAACGTGAAAAATATTTGTTATACATTTTGCATGAAAAGGGTCTAAAATATTTTTTTTACGTTCAGCACTAGAAGGACAGACGTAGAATACAATTTTGAAGGGTTTTCAAATGTGATTTAAAAAAAAGCTTTTTTCAATGAATATTTTCTAAAATCATGTTTTAGGCAAAATCCACAAAAAAACTAGTTCGGCATATGAAGGGATACAACGTTTTTTAATAAAAAACGTGAAAAATATTTGTTATACATTTTTGCATGAAAAGGGTCTAAAATATTTTTTTACGTTCAGCACTAGAAGGACAGACGTAGAATACAATTTTGAAGGGTTTTCAAATGTGATTTTTAAAAAGCTTTTTTCAATGAATATTGTCTAAAATCATGTTTTAGGCAAAATCCACAAAAAAAGTAGTTCGGAATATGAAGGGATACAAAGTTTTTTTATAAAAAAAGCGTGAAAAATATTTTTATAAATTTTTGCATGAAAAGGGTCTAACATATTTTTTAACATTCATCACTAGAAGGACAGACTTAGAATACAATTTAGAAGGGTTTTCAAATGTGATTTAAAAAAAAGCTTTTTCAATGAATATTTTCTAAAATCATGTTTAGGCAAAATCCACAAAAAAACTAGTTCGGCATATGAAGGGATACAACGTTTTTTTATAAAAAACGTGAAAAATATTTTTTATAAATTTTGCATGAAAAGGGTCTAAAATATTTTTTTTACGTTCAGCACTAGAAGGACAGGCGTAGAATACAATTTAGAAGGGTTTTCAAATGTGATTTTTTAAAAGCTTTTTTCAATTAATATTGTCTAAAATCATGTTTTAGGCAAAATCCACAATGCAACTAGTTCGGCATATGAAGGGATACAATTTTTTTATAACAAACGTGAAAATATTTTTATACATTTTGCATGAAAAGGTTCTAAAATATTTTTTTAACATTCAGCACTAGAAGGACATATGTAAATTCAACATAGAAGGGTTTTCAAATGTGATTTAAAAAAAAAAATGCTCAATGAATATTGTCTAAAATCATGTTTTAGGCAAAATCCACAATGCAACTAGTTCGGCATATGAAGGGATACAATTGTTTTTATAACAAAGCGTGAAATTTTTTTATACATTTTGCATGAAAAGGGTCTAAAATATGTTTTAACGTTCAGCACTAGAAGGACGTATGAAGAATTCAACATACAAGGGTTTTCAAATGTGATTAAAAAAATAATAATTCTATTAATATTTTCTAAAATCATGTTTTAGGCAAAATCCACAATGCAACTAGTTCGGCATATGAAGGGATACAATTTTTTTTTATAACAAACGTGAATAATATTTTTATACATTTTGCATGAAAAGGGTCTAATATATTTTTTTACGTTCAGCACTAGAAGGACAGATGTAGAATACAATTTAGAAGGGTTTTCAAATGTGATTTTTTAAAAAAGATTTTTTCAATGAATATTGTCTAAAATCATGTTTTAGGCAAAATCCACAAAAAAACTAGTTCGGCATATGAAGGGATACAACGTTTTTTAAATAAAAAACGTGAAAAATATTTGTTATACATTTTGCATGAAAAGGGTCTAAAATATTTTTTTTACGTTCAGCACTAGAAGGACAGACGTAGAATACAATTTTGAAGGGTTTTCAAATGTGATTTAAAAAAAAGCTTTTTTCAATGAATATTTTCTAAAATCATGTTTTAGGCAAAATCCACAAAAAAACTAGTTCGGCATATGAAGGGATACAACGTTTTTTAAATAAAAAATGTGAAAAATATTTTTATACATTTTGCATGAAAAGGGTCTAAAATATTTTTTTACGTTCAGCCCTAGAAGGACAGGCGTAGAATACAATTTAGAAGGGTTTTCAAATGTGATTTTTTTAAAAGCTTTTTTCAATGAATATTGTCTAAAATCATGTTTTAGGCAAAATCCACAATGCAACTAGTTCGGCATATGAAGGGATACAATTTTTTTTATAACAAACGTGAAAATATTTTTTATACATTTTGCATGAAAAGGGTCAAATATATATTTTTTACGTTCAGCACTAGAAGGACAGACGTACAATACAATTTAGAAGGGTTTTCAAATGTGATTTTAAAAAAAGCTTTTTTCAATGAATATTGTCTAAAATCATGTTTTAGGCAAAATCCACAATGCAACTAGTTCGGCATATGAAGGGATACAATTTTTTTTATAACAAACGTGAATAATATTTTTTATACATTTTGCATGAAAAGGGTCTAATATATTTTTTTTACGTTCAGCACTAGAAGGACAGACGTAGAATACAATTTAGAAGGGTTTTCAAATG
This sequence comes from Coregonus clupeaformis, assembly GCF_020615455.1. NCBI lineage: Eukaryota > Metazoa > Chordata > Actinopteri > Salmoniformes > Salmonidae > Coregonus > Coregonus clupeaformis. Next base: position 232,405 of record NW_025534064.1, read on the forward strand.
TGATTTTAAAAAAAATCTTTTTTCAATGAATATTTTCTAAAATCATGTTTTAGGCAAAATCCACAAAAAAACTAGTTCGGCATATGAAGGATACAACGTTTTTTAAATAAAAAACGTGAAAAATATTTGTTATACATTTTGCATGAAAAGGGTCTAAAATATTTTTTTACGTTCAGCACTAGAAGGACAGACGTAGAATACAATTTTGAAGGGTTTTCAAATGTGATTTAAAAAAAGCTTTTTTCAATGAATATTTTCTAAAATCATGTTTTAGGCAAAATCCACAAAAAAACTAGTTCGGCATATGAAGGGATACAACGTTTTTTAAATAAAAAATGTGAAAAATATTTTTATACATTTTGCATGAAAAGGGTCTAAAATATTTTTTTTACGTTCAGCACTAGAAGGACAGACGTAGAATACAATTTAGAAGGGTTTTCAAATGTGATTTAAAAAAAAGCTTTTTTCAATGAATATTGTCTAAAATCATGTTTTAGGCAAAATCCATAATGCAACTATTAGGCATATGAAGGGATACAATTTTTTTTATAACAGAGGTGAAAAATATTTTTTCTACATTTTGCATGAAAAGGTTCTAAAATATTTTTTTAACATTCAGCACTAGAAGGACATATGTAGAATTCAACATACAAGGGTTTTCAAATGTGATTAAAAAAAATATATTCAATGAATATTGTCTAAAATCATGTTTTAGGCAAAATCCACAATGCAACTAGTTCGGCATATTCACATTTACATTTTAGTCATTTAGCAGACGCTCTTATCCAGAGCACTTACAGGAGCAATTAGGGTTAAGTGCCTTGCTTAAGGCACATCGACAGATTTTTCACCTAGTCGGCTCGGGATTAGATCCAGCGACCTTTCGGTTACTGGCACAACGCTCTTACCCACTAAGCTACCTGAAGGGATACAATTGTTTTTATAACAAACGTGAAAAATATTTTTATACATTTTGCATGAAAAGGGTCTAAAATATGTTTTAACGTTCAGCACTAGAAGGAAGTATGAAGAATATAACATACAAGGGTTTTCAAATGTGCTTTAAAAAAAAATAATTCTATGAATATGTTCTAAAATCATGTTTTAGGCAAAATCCACAATGCAACTAGTTCGGCATATGAAGGGATAACATTTTTATAACATACGTGAGTAATATTTTTTATACATTTTGCATGAAAAGGGTCTAAAATATTTTTTTTACGTTCAGCACTAGAAGGACAGACGTAGAATACAATTTTGAAGGGTTTTCAAATGTGATTTTTTAAAAAGCTTTTTTCAATGAATATTGTCTAAAATCATGTTTTAGGCAAAATCCACAAAAAAACTAGTTCGGCATATGAAGGGATACAACGTTTTTTTATAAAAAACGTGAAAAATATTTTTTATAAATTTTGCATGAAAAGGGTCTAACATATTTTTTAACATTCATCACTAGAAGGACAGACGTAGAATACAATTTAGAAGGGTTTTCAAATGTGATTTAAAAAAAAGCTTTTACATTTACATTTTTACTTTTTTCAATGAATATTTTCTAAAATCATGTTTTAGGCAAAATCCACAAAAAAACTAGTTCGGCATATGAAGGGATACAACGTTTTTTAAATAAAAAATGTGAAAAATATTTTTTATACATTTTGCATGAAAAGGGTCTAAAAAAATTTTTTTACGTTCAGCACTAGAAGGACAGGCGTAGAATACAATTTAGAAGGGTTTTCAAATGTGATTTTTAAAAAGCTTTTTTCAATGAATATTGTCTAAAATCATGTTTTAGGCAAAATCCACAATGCAACTAGTTCGGCATAGGAAGGGATACAATTTTTTTATAACAAACGTGAAAAATATTTTTATACATTTTGCATGAAAAGGTTCTAAAATATTTTTTTAACATTCAGCACTAGAAGGACATATGTAGAATTCAACATACAAGGGTTTTCAAATGTGATTAAATAAAAAAATATTCAATGAATATTGTCTAAAATCATGTTTTAGGCAAAATCCACAATGCAACTAGTTCGGCATATGAAGGGATACAATTTTTTTTATAACAAACGTGAAAAATATTTTTATACATTTTGCATGAAAAAGGTTCTAAAATATGTTTTAACGTTCAGCACTAGAAGGACGTATGAAGAATATAACATACAAAGGGTTTTCAAATGTGCTTTTAAAAAAATAATTCAATGAATATTTTCTAAAATCATGTTTTAGGCAAAATCCACAATGCAACTAGTTCGGCATATGAAGGGATACAATTTTTTTATAACAAACGTGAAAAATATTATTTATAAATTTTGCATGAAAAGGGTCTAACATATTTTTTAACATTCATCACTAGAAGGACAGACGTAGAATACAATTTAGAAGGGTTTTTCAAATGTGATTTAAAAAAAGCTTTTTCAATGAATATTTTCTAAAATCATGTTTTAGGCAAAATTCACAATGCCACTAGTTCGGCATATGAAGGGATACAAGTTTTTTTATAACAAAGCGTGAAAAATATTTTTTATACATTTTGCATGAAAAGGGTCTAATATATTTTTTTACGTTCAGCACTAGAAGGACAGGCGTAGAATACAATTTAGAAGGGTTTTCAAATGTGATTTAAAAAAAGCTTTTTTCAATGAATATTGTCTAAAATCATGTTTTAGGCAAAATCCATAATGCAACTAGTTCGGCATAGGAAGGATACAATTTTTTTTATAACAAACGTGAAAAATATTTTTATACATTTTGCATGAAAAGGTTCTAAAATATTTTTTTACATTCAGCACTAGAAGGACATATGTAGAATTCAACATACAAGGGTTTTCAAATGTGATTAAAAGAAAATATTCAATGAATATTGTCTAAAATCATGTTTTAGGCAAAATCCACAATGCAACTAGTTCGGCATATGAAGGGATACAATTGTTTTTATAACAAAGCGTGAAAAATATTTTTATACATTTTGCATGAAAAAGGTTCTAAAATATTTTTTTAACGTTCAGCACTAGAAGGACATATGTAGAATTCAACATACAAGGGTTTTCAAATGTGATTTAAAAAAAAAATTCAATGAATATTGTCTAAAATCATGTTTTAGGTAAAATCCACAATGCAACTAGTTCGGCATATGAAGGGATACAATTGTTTTTATAACAAACGTGAAAAATATTTTTATACATTTGTCATGAAAAGGGTCTAAAATATGTTTTAATGTTCAGCACTAGAAGGACATATGAAGAATATAACATACAAGGGTTTTCAAATGTGATTTAAAAAATAATAATTCTATGAATATTTTCTAAAATCATGTTTTAGGCAAAATCCACAAAAAAACTAGTTCGGCATATGAAGGGATACAACGTTTTTTAAATAAAAAACGTGAAAAATATTTGTTATACATTTTGCATGAAAAGGGTCTAAAATATTTTTTTTACGTTCAGCACTAGAAGGACAGACGTAGAATACAATTTTGAAGGGTTTTCAAATTTGATTTTTAAAAAGCTTTTTTCAATGAATATTGTCTAAAATCATGTTTTAGGCAAAATCCACAATAAAACTAGTTCAGGCATATGAAGGGATACAACGTTTTTTTATAAAAAACGTGAAAAATATTTTTTATAAATTTTGCATGAAAAGGGTCTAAAATATTTTTTAACGTTCATCACTAGAAGGACAGGCGTAGAATACAATTTAGAAGGGTTTTCAAATGTGATTTTAAAAAAAGCTTTTTTTCAATGAATATTGTCTAAAATCATGTTTTAGGCAAAATCCACAAAAAAACTAGTTCGGCATATGAAGGGATACAACGTTTTTTTAAAAAAATGTGAAAAATATTTTTATACATTTTGCATGAAAAGGGTCTAAAATATTTTTACGTTCAGCACTAGAAGGACAGGCGTAGAATACAATTTAGAAGGGTTTTCAAATGTGATTTTTTAAAAAGCATTTTTCAATGAATATTGTCTAAAATCATGTTTTAGGCAAATTCCATAATGCAACTAGTTCGGCATAGGAAGGGATACAATTTTTTTTATAACAAACGTGAAAAATATTTTTATACATTTTGCATGAAAAGGTTCTAAAATATTTTTTTAACATTCAGCACTAGAAGGACATATGTAGAATTCAACATACAAGGGTTTTCAAATGTGATTAAAAAAAAAAAAATTCAATGAATATTGTCTAAAATCATGTTTTAGGCAAAATCCACAATGCAACTAGTTCGGCATATGAAGGGATACAATTTTTTTATAACAAACGTGAAAAATATTTTTATACATTTTGCATGAAAATGGTCTAAAATATGTTTTAACGTTCAGCACTAGAAGGGCGTATGAAGAATATAACATACAAGGGTTTTCAAATGTGATTTAAAAAAAATAATTCTATGAATATTTTCTAAAAATCATGTTTTAGGCAAAATCCACAATGCAACTAGTTCGGCATATGAAGGGATACAATTTTTTTTATAACAAACGTGAAAAATATTATTTATAAATTTTGCATGAAAAGGGTCTAAAATATTTTTTAACGTTCAGCACTAGAAGGACAGACGTAGAATACAATTTAGAAGGGTTTTCAAATGTGATTTAAAAAAAGCTTTTTCAATGAATATTTTCTAAAATCATGTTTTAGGCAAAATTCACAATGCAACTAGTTCGGCATATGAAGGGATACAATTTTTTTATAACAAACGTGAAAAATATTTTTATACATTTTGCATGAAAGGGGTCTAATATATTTTTTTACGTTCAGCACTAGAAGGACAGACGTAGAATACAATTTAGAAGGGTTTTCAAATGTGATTTAAAAAAAAGCTTTTTTCAATGAATATTGTCTAAAATCATATTTTAGGCAAAATCCATAATGCAACTAGTTCGGCATAGGAAGGGATACAATTTTTTTATAACAAACGTGAAAAATTATTTTTATACATTTTGCATGAAAAGGGTCTAAAATATTTTTTTAACGTTCAGCACTAGAAGGACATATGTGAATTCAACATACAAGGGTTTTCAAATGTGATTAAAAAGAAAATATTCAATGAATATTGTCTAAAATCATGTTTTAGGCAAAATCCACAATGCAACTAGTTCGGCATATGAAGGGATACAATTGTTTTTATAACAAACGTGAAAAATATTTTTATACATTTTGCATGAAAAGGTTCTAAAATATTTTTTACGTTCAGCACTAGAAGGACATATGTAGAATTCAACATACAAGGGTTTTCAAATGTGATTTTAAAAAAAAATTCAATGAATATTGTCTAAAATCATGTTTTAGATAAAATCCACAATGCAACTAGTTCGGCATATGAAGGGATACAATTGTTTTTATAACAAACGTGAAAAATATTTTTATACATTTGTCATGAAAAGGGTCTAAAATATGTTTTAACGTTCAGCACTAGAAGGACATATGAAGAATATAACATACAAGGGTTTTCAAATGTGATTAAAAAAATAATAATTCTATGAATATTTTCTAAAATCATGTTTTAGGCAAAATCCACAATGCAACTAGTTCGGCATATGAAGGGATAAATTTTTTTTATAACAAACGTGAATAATATTTTTTATACATTTTGCATGAAAAGGGTCTAATATATTTTTTTTGACGTTCAGCACTAGAAGGACAGACGTAGAATACAATTTAGAAGGGTTTTCAAATGTGATTTAAAAAAAATCTTTTTCAATGAATATTTTCTAAAATCATGTTTTAGGCAAAATCCACAAAAAAACTAGTTCGGCATATGAAGGGATACAACGTTTTTTTAAATAAAAAACGTGAAAAATATTTGTTATACATTTTGCATGAAAAGGGTCTAAAATATTTTTTTTTACGTTCAGCACTAGAAGGACAGACGTAGAATACAATTTTGAAGGGTTTTCAAATGTGATTTTTAAAAAAGCTTTTTTCAATGAATATTGTCTAAAATCATGTTTTAGGCAAAATCCACAAAAAAACTAGTTCGGCATATGAAGGGATACAAAGTTTTTTTATAAAAAACGTGAAAAATATTTTTTATAAATTTTGCATGAAAAGGGTCTAAAATATTTTTTTACGTTCAGCCCTAGAAGGACATGCGTAGAATACAATTTAGAAGGGTTTTCAAATGTGATTTTTTAAAAGCTTTTTTCAATGAATATTGTCTAAAATCATGTTTTAGGCCAAAATCCACAATGCAACTAGTTCGGCATATGAAGGGATACATTTTTTTTTATAACAAACGTGAAAATATTTTTTATACATTTTGCATGAAAAGGGTCTAATATATATTTTTTACGTTCAGCACTAGAAGGACAGACGTAGAATACAATTTAGAAGGGTTTTCAAATGTGATTTAAAAAAAAGCTTTTTTCAATGAATATTGTCTAAAATCATGTTTTAGGCAAAATCCACAATGCAACTAGTTCGGCATATGAAGGGATACAATTTTTTTATAACAGAGGTGAAAAATATTTTTTCTACATTTTGCATGAAAGGGAGGTTCTAAAATATTTTTTTAACATTCAGCACTAGAAGGACATATGTAGAATTCAACATACAAGGGTTTTCAAATGTGATTAAAAAAAATATATTCAATGAATATTGTCTAAAATCATGTTTTAGGCAAAATCCACAATGCAACTAGTTCGGCATATTTACATTTACATTTTAGTCATTTAGCATGACGCTCTTATCCAGAGCGACTTACAGGAGCAATTAGGGTTGTGCCTTGCTTAAGGGCACATCGACAGATTTTCACCTAGTCGGGCGCGGGATTAGAACCAGCGACCTTCGGTTACTGGCACAACGCTCTTACCCACTAAGCTACCTGAAGGGATACAATTGTTTTATATAACAAACGTGAAAAATATTTTTATTTATTTTGCATGAAAAGGGTCTAAAATATGTTTTAACGTTCAGCACTAGAAGGAAGTATGAAGAATATAACATACAAGGGTTTTCAAATGTGCTTTAAAAAAAATAATTCTATGAATATTTTCTAAAATCATGTTTTAGGCAAAATCCACAATGCAACTAGTTCGGCATATGAAGGGATACAATTTTTTATAACATACGTGACTAATATTTTTATACATTTTGCATGAAAAAGGGTCTTAAATATTTTTTTTGCGTTCAGCACTAGAAGGACAGACGTAGAATACAATTTTGAAGGGTTTTCAAATGTGATTTTTAAAAGCTTTTTTCAATGAATATTGTCTAAAATCATGTTTTAGGCAAAATCCACAAAAAAACTAGTTCGGCATATGAAGGGATACAAAGTTTTTTAAATAAAAAACGTGAAAAATATTTTTTATACATTTTGCATGAAAAGGGTCTAAAATATTTTTTTTTACGTTCAGCACTAGAAGGACAGGCGTAGAATACAATTTAGAAGGGTTTTCAAATGTGATTTTTTTAAAAGCTTTTTTCAATGAATATTGTCTAAAATCATGTTTTAGGCAAAATCCACAATGCAACTAGTTCGGCATATGAAGGGATACAATTTTTTTTATAACAAACGTGAAAAATATTATTTATACATTTTGCATGAAAAGGGTCTAACATATTTTTTAACATTCATCACTAGAAGGACAGACGTAGAATACAATTTAGAAGGGTTTTCAAATGTGATTTAAAAAAAAGCTTTTTTCAATGAATATTTTCTAAAATCATGTTTTAGGCAAAATCCACAATGCCACTAGTTCGGCATATGAAGGGATACAATTTTTTTATAACAAACGTGAAAATATTTTTTATACATTTTGCATGAAAAGGGTCTAATATATTTTTTTACGTTCAGCACTAGAAGGACAGACGAGAATACAATTTAGAAGGGTTTTCAAATGTGATTTAAAAAAAGCTTTTTTCAATGAATATTGTCTAAAATCATGTTTTAGGCAAAATCCATAATGCAACTAGTTCGGCATAGGAAGGGATACAATTTTTTTTTATAACAAACGTGAAAAATATTTTTATACATTTTGCATGAAAAGGTTCTAAAATATTTTTTTTACGTTCAGTACTAGAAGGACATACGTAGAATTCAACATACAAGGGTTTTCAAATGTGATTAAAAAAGAAAATATTCAATGAATATTGTCAAAAATCATGTTTTAGGCAAAATCCACAATGCAACTAGTTCGGCATATGAAGGGATACAATTGTTTTTATAACAAACGTGAAAAATATTTTTATACATTTTGCATGAAAAGGGTCTAAAATATGTTTTAACGTTCAGCACTAGAAGGACGTATGAAGAATATAACATACAAGGGTTTTCAAATGTGATTTAAAAAAAAATAATTCTATGAATATTTTCTAAAATCATGTTTTAGGCAAAATCCACAATGCAACTAGTTCGCCATATGAAGGGATACAATTTTTTTTTATAACAAACGTGAGTAATATTTTTATACATTTTGCATGAAAAGGGTCTAATAAAAAGTTTTTTTACGTTCAGCACTAGAAGGACAGATGTAGAATACAATTTAGAAGGGTTTTCAAATGTGATTTAAAAAAAGCTTTTTTCAATGAATATTGTCTAAAATCATGTTTTAGGCAAAATCCACAAAAAACTAGTTCGGCATATGAAGGGATACAAAGTTTTTTTATAAAAAAACGTGAAAAATATTTTTATAAATTTTGCATGAAAAGGGTCTAACATATTTTTAACATTCATCACTAGAAGGACAGACGTAGAATACAACTTAGAAGGGTTTTCAAATGTGATTTTTAAAAAAAGCTTTTTTCAATGAATATTTTCTAAAATCATGTTTTAGGCAAAATCCACAATGCCACTAGTTCGGCATATGAAGGGATACAATTTTTTTATAACAAACGTGAAAATATTTTTTTATACATTTTGCATGAAAAGGGTCTAATATATTTTTTTTACGTTCAGCACTAGAAGGACAGACGTAGAATACAATTTAGAAGGGTTTTCAAATGTGATTTAAAAAAAAGCTTTTTTCAATGAATATTGTCTAAAATCATGTTTTAGGCAAAATCCATAATGCAACTAGTTCGGCATAGGAAGGGATACAATTTTTTTTATAACAAACGTGAAAAATATTTTTATACATTTTGCATGAAAAGGTTCTAAAATATTTTTTTTACATTCAGCACTAGAAGGACATATGTAGAATTCAACATACAAGGGTTTTCAAATGTGATTAAAAAGAAAATATTCAATGAATATTGTCTAAAATCATGTTTTAGGCAAAATCCACAACGCAACTAGTTCGGCATATGAAGGGATACAATTGTTTTTATAACAAACGTGAAAAATATTTTTATACATTTTGCATGAAAAGGGTCTAAAATATGTTTTAACGTTCAGCACTAGAAGGACGTATGAAGAATATAACATACAAGGGTTTTCAAATGTGATTTAAAAAAAAATAATTCTATGAATATTTTCTAAAATCATGTTTTAGGCAAAATCCACAATGCAACTAGTTCGGCATATGAAGGGATACAATTTTTTTTTATAACAAACGTGAATAATATTTTTTATACATTTTGCATGAAAAGGGTCTAATATATTTTTTTTACGTTCAGCACTAGAAGGACAGATGTAGAATACAATTTAGAAGGGTTTTCAAATGTGATTTTTTAAAAAAGCTTTTTTCAATGAATATTGTCTAAAATCATGTTTTAGGCAAAATCCACAAAAAAACTAGTTCGGCATATGAAGGGATACAAAGTTTTTTATAACAAACGTGAAAATATTTTTATAAATTTTGCATGAAAAGGGTCTAAAATATTTTTTTTACGTTCAGCACTAGAAGGACAGGCGTAGAATACAATTTAGAAGGGTTTTCAAATGTGATTTTATTAAAAGCTTTTTTCAATTAATATTGTCTAAAATCATGTTTTAGGCAAAATCCATAATGCAACTAGTTCAGCATAGGAAGGGATACAATTTTTTTTTATAACAAACGTGAAAAATATTTTTATACATTTTGAATGAAAAGGTTCTAAAATATTTTTTTAACATTCCGCACTAGAAGGACATATGTAGAATTCAACATACAAGGGTTTTCAAATGTGATTAAAAAAAAAAAATTCAATGAATATTGTCTAAAATCATGTTTTAGGCAAAATCCACAATGCAACTAGTTCGGCATATGAAGGGATACAATTGTTTTTATAACAAACGTGAATTTTTTTTAATACATTTTGCATGAAAAGGGTCTAAAATATGTTTTAACGTTCAACACTAAAAAGGACGTATGAAGAATATAATATACAAGGGTTTTCAAATGTGATTTTAAAAATAATAATTCTATGAATATTTTCTAAAATCATGTTTTAGGCAAAATCCACAATGCAACTAGTTCGGCATATGAAGGGATACAAAGTTTTTTTTATAAAAAACGTGAAAAATATTTTTTTGAAATTTGGCATGAAAAGGGTCTAACATATTTTTTAACGTTCATTACTAGAAGGACATATGTAGAATATAACATACAAGGTTTTTCAAATGTGATTTAAAAAAAAATAATTCAATGAATATTTTCTAAAATCATGTTTTAGGCAAAATCCACAATGCAACTAGTTCGGCATATGAAGGGATACAATTTTTTTTATAACAAACGTGAATAATATTTTTTATACATTTTGCATGAAAAGGGTCTAATATATTTTTTTTACGTTCAGCACTAGAAGGACAGATGTAGAATACAATTTAGAAGGGTTTTCAAATGTGATTTTTTAAAAAGCTTTTTTTCAATGAATATTGTCTAAAATCATGTTTTAGGCAAAATCCACACAAAAACTAGTTCGGCATATGAAGGGATACAATTTTTTTTTATAAAAAACGTGAAAAAATATTTTTTATAAATTTTGCATGAAAAGGGTCTAACATATTTTTAACATTCATCACTAGAAGGACAGACGTAGAATACAATTTAGAGGGTTTTCAAATGTGATTTAAAAAAAGCTTTTTTCAATGAATATTTTCTAAAATCATGTTTTAGGCAAAATCCACAAAAATAGTTCGGCATATGAAGGGATACAACGTTTTTTAAATAACAAATGTGAAAAATATTTTTATACATTTTGCATGAAAAGGGTCAAAAATATTTTTTTACGTTCAGCACTAGAAGGACAGGCGTAGAATACAATTTAGAAGGGTTTTCAAATGTGATAAAAAAAAAAATTAAATGAATATTGTCTTAAATCATGTTTTAGGCAAAATCCACAATGCAACTAGTTCGGCATATGAAGGGATACAATTTTTTTATAACAAACGTGAAAAATATTTTTATACATTTTGCATGAAAAGGGTCTAAAATATGTTTTAACGTTCAGCACTAAAAAGGACGTATGAAGAATATAACATACAAGGGTTTTCAAATGTGATTTAAAAAAAAATAATTCTATAAATATTTTCTAAAATCATGTTTTAGGCAAAATCCACAATGCAAATAGTTCAGCATATGAAGGGATACATTTTTTTTTATAACAAACGTGAAAAATATTTTTTATACATTTTGCATGAAAAGGGTCTAAAATAATTTTTTTACGTTCAGCACTAGAAGGACAGGCGTAGAATACAATTTAGAAGGGTTTTCAAATGTGATTTTTTTAAAAGCTTTTTTCAATGAATATTGTCTAAAATCATGTTTTAGGCAAAATCCACAATGCAACTAGTTCGGCATATGAAGGATACAATTTTTTTATAACAAACGTGAAAAATATTTTTATACATTTTGCATGAAAAGGGTCTAAAATATTTTTTTACGTTCAGCACTAGGACAGGCGTAGAATACAATTTAGAAGGGTTTTCAAATGTGATTTAAAAAAGCTTTTTTCAATGAATATTGTCTAAAATCATGTTTTAGGCAAAATACATAATGCAACTAGTTCGGCATAGGAAGGGATACAATTTTTTTTTATAACAAACGTGAAAAATATTTTTATACATTTTGCATGAAAAGGTTCTAAAATATTTTTTTACATTCAGCACTAGAAGGACATATGTAGAATTCAACATACAAGGGTTTTCAAATGTGATTTAAAAAAAAAATTCAATGAATATTGTCTAAAATCATGTTTTAGGCAAAATCCACAATGCAACTAGTTCGGCATATGAAGGGATACAATTGTTTTTTTAACAAACGTGAAAAATAATTTTATACATTTTGCATGAAAAGGGTCTAAAATATGTTTTAACGTTCAGCACTAGAAGGATGTATGAAGAATATAACATACAAGGGTTTTCAAATGTGATTTAAAAAAAATAATTCTATGAATATTTTCTAAAATCATGTTTTAGGCAAAATCCACAATGCAACTAGTTCAGCATATGAAGGGATACAATTTTTTTTATAACAAACGTGAAAAATATTTTTTATACATTTTGCATGAAAAGGGTCTAAAATATTTTTTTACGTTCAGCACTAGAAGGACAGACGTAGAATACAATTTAGAAGGGTTTTCAAATGTGATTTTTAAAAAGCTTTTTTTCAATGAATATTGTCTAAAATCATGTTTTAGGCAAAATCCACAATGCAACTAGTTCGGCATATGAAGGGATACAATTTTTATAACAAACGTGAAAAATATTTTTATACATTCTGCATGAAAAGGGTCTAAAATATTTTTTTACGTTCAACACTAGAAGGACAGACGTAGAATACAATTTAGAAGGGTTTTCAAATGTGATTTAAAAAAATAAATAATTCAATGAATATTGTCTAAAATCATGTTTTAGGCAAAATCCACAATGCAACTAGTTCGGCATATGAAGGGATACAATTGTTTTTATAACAAACGTGAAAAATATTTTTATACATTTTGCATGAAAAGGGTCTAAAAAATGTTTTAACGTTCAGCACTAGAAGGACATATGAAGAATATAACATACAAGGGTTTTCAAATGTGATTAAAAAAATAATAATTCTATGAATATTTTCTAAAATCATGTTTTAGGCAAAATCCACAATGCAACTAGTTCGGCATATGAAGGGATACAATTTTTTTTATAACAAACGTGAAAAATATTTTTATACATTTTGCATGAAAAGGTTCTAAAATATTCTTTTAACGTTCAGCACTAGAAGGACATATGTGAATTCAACATACAAGGGTTTTCAAATGTGATTTAAAAAAAAAAAATTCAATGAATATTGTCTAAAATCATGTTTTAGATAAAATCCACAATGCAACTAGTTCGGCATATGAAGGGATACAATTGTTTTTATAACAAACGTGAAAAATATTTTTTATACATTTGGCATGAAAAGGGTCTAAAATATGTTTTAACGTTCAGCACTAGAAGGACATATGAAGAATATAACATACAAGGGTTTTCAAATGTGATTTAAAAAAAATCTTTTTCAATGAATATTTTCTAAAATCATGTTTTAGGCAAAATCCACAAAAACTAGTTCGGCATATGAAGGGATACAACGTTTTTTAAATAACAAACGTGAAAAATATTTGTTATACATTTTGCATGAAAAGGGTCTAAAATATTTTTTTACGTTCAGCACTAGAAGGACAGACGTAGAATACAATTTTGAAGGGTTTTCAAATGTGATTTTAAAAAAAGCTTTTTTCAATGAATATTTTCTAAAATCATGTTTTAGGCAAAATCCACAAAAAAACTAGTTCGGCATATGAAGGGATACAACGTTTTTTAAATAAAAAACGTGAAAAATATTTTTTATACATTTTGCATGAAAAGGGTCTAAAATATTTTTTACGTTCAGCCCCTAGAAGGACAGGCGTAGAATACAATTTAGAAGGGTTTTCAAATGTGATTTTTTTAAAAAGCTTTTTTCAATGAATATTGTCTAAAATCATGTTTTAGGCAAAATCCACAATGCAACTAGTTCGGCATATGAAGGGATACAATTTTTTTTTATAACAAACGTGAAAATATATTTTATACATTTTGCATGAAAAGGGTCTAAAATATATTTTTTACGTTCAGCACTAGAAGGACAGACGTAGAATACAATTTAGAAGGGTTTTCAAATGTGATTTTAAAAAAAGCTTTTTTCAATGAATATTGTCTAAAATCATGTTTTAGGCAAAATCCACAATGCAACTAGTTCGGCATATGAAGGGATACAATTTTTTATAACAAACGTGAAAAATATTTTTATACATTTTGCATGAAAATGGTCTAAAATATGTTTTTAACGTTCAGCACTAGAAGGACGTATGAAGAATATAACATACAAGGGTTTTCAAATGTGCTTTTAAAAAAAATAATTCTATGAATATTTTCTAAAATCATGTTTTAGGCAAAATCCACAATGCAACTAGTTCGGCATATGAAGGGATACAATTTTTTTATAACAAACGTGAGTAATATTTTTTATACATTTTGCATGAAAAGGGTCTAATAAAAAGTTTTTTTACGTTCAGCACTAGAAGGACAGATGTAGAATACAATTTAGAAGGGTTTTCAAATGTGATTTTAAAAAAGCTTTTTTCAATGAATATTGTCTAAAATCATGTTTTAGGCAAAATCCACAAAAAACTAGTTCGGCATATGAAGGGATACAAAGTTTTTTTATAAAAAAACGTGAAAAATATTTTTTTTAAATTTTGCATGAAAAGGGTCTAACATATTTTTTTAACATTCATCACTAGAAGGACAGACGTAGAATACAATTTAGAAGGGTTTTCAAATGTGATTTATAAAAAAGATTTTTTCAATGAATATTTTCTAAAATCATGTTTTAGGCAAAATCCACAATGCCACTAGTTCGGCATATGAAGGGATACAATTTTTTTTATAACAAACGTGAAAATATTTTTTATACATTTTGCATGAAAAGGGTCTAATATATATTTTTTACGTTCAGCACTAGAAGGACAGACGTAGAATACAACTTAGAAGGGTTTTCAAATGTGATTTAAAAAAAAGCTTTTTTCAATGAATATTGTCTAAAATCATGTTTTAGGCAAAATCCATAATGCAACTAGTTCGGCATATGAAGGGATACAATTTTTTTATAACAGAGCGTGAAAAATATTTTTCCTACATTTTGCATGAAAAGGTTCTAAAATATTTTTTTAACATTCAGCACTAGAAGGACATATGTAGAATTCAACATACAAGGGTTTTCAAATGTGATTTAAAAAAATATATTCAATGAATATTGTCTAAAATCATGTTTTAGGCAAAATCCACAATGCAACTAGTTCGGCATATTCACATTTACATTTTAGTCATTTAGCAGACGCTCTTATCCAGAGCGACTTAGCAGGAGCAATTAGGGTTAAGTGCCTTGCTTAAGGGCACATCGACAGATTTTTCACCTAGTCGGGCTCAGGGATTAGAACCAGCGACCTTTCGGTTACTGGCACAATGCCTTACCCACTAAGCTACCTGAAGGGATACAATTGTTTTTATAACAAACGTGAAAAAATATTTTTATACATTTTGCATGAAAAGGGTCTAAAATATGTTTTAACGTTCAGCACTAGAAGGAAGTATGAAGAATATAACATACAAGGGTTTTCAAATGTGCTTTTAAAAAAAATTATTCTATGAATATTTTCTAAAATCATGTTTTAGGCAAAATCCACAATGCAACTAGTTCGGCATATGAAGGGATACAATTTTTTATAACATACGTGAGTAATATTTTTATACATTTTGCATGAAAAGGGTCTAAAATATTTTTTTACGTTCAGCACTAGAAGGACAGATGTAGAATACAATTTTGAAGGGTTTTCAAATGTGATTTTTTAAAAAGCTTTTTTCAATGAATATTGTCTAAAATCATGTTTTAGGCAAAATCCACAAAAAAACTAGTTCGGCATATGAAGGATACAACGTTTTTTTATAAAAAAACGTGAAAAATATTTTTATAAATTTTGCATTAAAAAGGGTCTAACATATTTTTTAACATTCATCACTAGAAGGACAGACGTAGAATACAATTTAGAAGGGTTTTCAAATGTGATTTAAAAAAAAGCTTTTTTCAATGAATATTTTCTAAAATCATGTTTTAGGCAAAATCCACAAAAAAACTAGTTCGGCATATGAAGGGATACAACGTTTTTTAAATAAAAAATGTGAAAAAAATGTTTTATACATTTTGCATGAAAAGGGTCTAAAATATTTTTTTTACGTTCAGCACTAGAAGGACAGGCGTAGAATACAATTTAGAAGGGTTTTCAAATGTGATAAAAAAAAAAAAATTAAATGAATATTGTCTTAAATCATGTTTTAGGCAAAATCCACAATGCAACTAGTTCGGCATATGAAGGGATACAATTTTTTTTATAACAAACGTGAAAAATATTTTTATACATTTTGCATGAAAAGGGTCTAAAATATGTTTTAACGTTCAGCACTAAAAGGACGTATGAAGAATATAACATACAAGGGTTTTCAAATGTGATTTAAAAAAAAATAATTCTATAAATATTTTCTAAAATCATGTTTTAGGCAAAATCCACAATGCAAATAGTTCAGCATATGAAGGGATACATATTTTTTTATAACAAACGTGAAAAATATTTTTATACATTTTGCATGAAAAGGGGTCTAAAATAATTTTTTTTACGTTCAGCACTAGAATGACAGGCGTAGAATACAATTTAGAAGGGTTTTCAAATGTGATTTTTTAAAAAGCTTTTTTCAATGAATATTGTCTAAAATCATGTTTTAGGCAAAATCCACAATGCAACTAGTTCGGCATATGAAGGGATACAATTTTTTTTATAACAAACGTGAAAAATATTTTTTTTACATTTTGCATGAAAAGGGTCTAAAATATTTTTTTACGTTCAGCACTAGGACAGGCGAAGAATACAATTTAGAAGGGTTTTCAAATGTGATGTAAAAAAAGCTTTTTTCAATGAATATTGTCTAAAATCATGTTTTAGGCAAAATATATAATGCAACTAGTTCGGCATAGGAAGGGATACAATTTTTTTTATAACAAACGTGAAAAATATTTTTATACATTTTGCATGAAAAGGTTCTAAAATATTTTTTTTACATTCAGCACTAGAAGGACATATGTAGAATTCAACATACAAGGGTTTTCAAATGTGATTTAAAAAAAAAAATTCAATGAATATTGTCTAAAATCATGTTTTAGGCAAAATCCACAATGCAACTAGTTCGGCATATGAAGGGATACAATTGTTTTTTAACAAACGTGAAAAATAATTTTATACATTTTGCATGAAAAGGGTCTAAAATATGTTTTAACGTTCAGCACTAGAAGGATGTATGAAGAATATAACATACAAGGGTTTTCAAATGTGATTTCAAAAAAATAATTCTATGAATATTTTCTAAAATCATGTTTTAGGCAAAATCCACAATGCAACTAGTTCAGCATATGAAGGGATACATTTTTTTTATAACAAACGTGAAAAATATTTTTTATACATTTTGCATGAAAAGGGTCTAAAATATTTTTTTACGTTCAGCACTAGAAGGACAGACATAGAATACAATTTAGAAGGGTTTTCAAATGTGATTTTTTAAAAAGCTTTTTTTCAATGAATATTGTCTAAAATCATGTTTTAGGCCAAATCCACAATGCAACTAGTTCGGCATATGAAGGGATACAATTTTTTTATAACAAGCGTGAAAAATATTTTTTATACATTCTGCATGAAAAGGGTCTAAAATATTTTTTTACGTTCAGCACTAGAAGGACAGACGTAGAATACAATTTAGGGGTTTTCAAATGTGATTTAAAAAAAAAAATTCAATGAATATTGTCTAAAATCATGTTTTAGGCAAAATCCATAATGCAACTAGTTCGGCATATGAAGGGATACAATTGTTTTTATAACAAACGTGAAAAATATTTTTATACATTTGTCATGAAAAGGGTCTAAAATATGTTTTAACGTTCAGCACAAGAAGGACATATGAAGAATATAACATACAAGGGTTTTCAAATGTGATTAAAAAAATAATAATTCTATGAATATTTTCTAAAATCATGTTTTAGGCAAAATCCACAATGCAACTAGTTCGGCATATGAAGGGATACAATTGTTTTTATAACAAACGTGAAAAATATTTTTATACATTTTGCATGAAAAGGTTCTAAAATATTCTTTTAACGTTCAGCACTAGAAGGACATATGTAGAATTCAACATACAAGGGTTTTCAAATGTGATTAAAAAAAAAAAATTCAATGAATATTGTCTAAAATCATGTTTTAGATAAAATCCACAATGCAACTAGTTCGGCATATGAAGGGATACAATTGTTTTTATAACAAACGTGAAAAATATTTTTATACATTTGTCATGAAAAGGGTCTAAAATATGTTTTAACGTTCAGCACTAGAAGGACATATGAAGAATATAACATACAAGGGTTTTCAAATGTGATTAAAAAAATAATAATTCTATGAATATTTTCTAAAATCATGTTTTAGGCAAAATCCACAATGCAACTAGTTCGGCATATGAAGGGATACATTTTTTTTTATAACAAACGTGAATAATATTTTTATACATTTTGCATGAAAAGGGTCTAATATATTTTTTTAACGTTCAGCACTAGAAGGACAGACGTAGAATACAATTTAGAAGGGTTTTCAAATGTGATTTTAAAAAAATCTTTTTTCAATGAATATTTTCTAAAATCATGTTTTAGGCAAAATCCACAAAAAAACTAGTTCGGCATATGAAGGGATACAACGTTTTTTAAATAAAAAACGTGAAAAATATTTGTTATACATTTTGCATGAAAAGGGTCTAAAATATTTTTTTTACGTTCAGCACTAGAAGGACAGACGTAGAATACAATTTTGAAGGGTTTTCAAATGTGATTTAAAAAAAAGCTTTTTTCAATGAATATTTTCTAAAATCATGTTTTAGGCAAAATCCACAAAAAAACTAGTTCGGCATATGAAGGGATACAACGTTTTTTAAATAAAAATGTGAAAAATATTTTTATACATTTTGCATGAAAAAGGGTCTAAAATATTTTTTTACGTTCAGCCCTAGAAGGACAGGCGTAGAATACAATTTAGAAGGGTTTTCAAATGTGATTTTTTTAAAAGCTTTTTTCAATGAATATTGTCTAAAATCATGTTTTAGGCAAAATCCACAATGCAACTAGTTCGGCATATGAAGGGATACATTTTTTTTTATAACAAACGTGAAAATATATTTTATACATTTTGCATGAAAAGGGTCTAATATATATTTTTACGTTCAGCACTAGAAGGACAGACGTAGAATACAATTTAGAAGGGTTTTCAAATGTGATTTAAAAAAAGCTTTTTTCAATGAATATTGTCTAAAATCATGTTTTAGGCAAAATCCACAATGCAACTAGTTCGGCATATGAAGGATACAATTTTTTTATAACAAACGTGAAAAATATTTTTATACATTTTGCATGAAAATGGTCTAAAATATGTTTTAACGTTCAGCACTAGAAGGACGTATGAAGAATATAACATACAAGGGTTTTCAAATGTGCTTTAAAAAAAATAATTCTATGAATATTTTCTAAAATCATGTTTTAGGCAAAATCCACAATGCAACTAGTTCGGCATATGAAGGGATACATTTTTTTTTATAACAAACGTGAATAATATTTTTATACATTTTGCATGAAAAGGGTCTAATATATTTTTTTAACGTTCAGCACTAGAAGGACAGACGTAGAATACAATTTAGAAGGGTTTTCAAATGTGATTTTAAAAAAATCTTTTTTCAATGAATATTTTCTAAAATCATGTTTTAGGCAAAATCCACAATGCCACTAGTTCGGCATATGAAGGGATACAATTATTTTTATAACAAACGTGAAAATATTTTTTATACATTTTGCATGAAAAGGGTCTAATATATATTTTTTACGTTCAGCACTAGAAGGACAGACGTAGAATACAATTAGAAGGGTTTTCAAATGTGATTTAAAAAAAAGCTTTTTTCAATGAATATTGTCTAAAATCATGTTTTAGGCAAAATCCATAATGCAACTATTAGGCATATGAAGGGATACAATTTTTTTTATAACAGAGGTGAAAATATTTTTCTACATTTTGCATGAAAAGGTTCTAAAATATTTTTTTAACATTCAGCACTAGAAGGACATATGTAGAATTCAACATACAAGGGTTTTCAAATGTGATTAAAAAAAATATTCAATGAATATTGTCTAAAATCATGTTTTAGGCAAAATCCACAATGCAACTAGTTAGGCATATTCACATTTACATTTTAGTCATTTAGCAGACGCTCTTATCCAGAGCGACTTACAGGAGCAATTAGGGTTAAGTGCCTTGCTTAAGGGCACATCGACAGATTTTTCACCTAGTCGGCTCAGGGATTAGAACCAGCGACCTTTCGGTTACTGGCACAACGCTCTTACCCACTAAGCTACCTGAAGGGATACAATTGTTTTTATAACAAACGTGAAAAATATTTTTATACATTTTGCATGAAAAGGGTCTAAAATATGTTTTAACGTTCAGCACTAGAAGGAAGTATGAAGAATATAACATACAAGGGTTTTCAAATGTGCTTTAAAAAAAAATTATTCTATGAATATTTTCTAAAATCATGTTTTAGGCAAAATCCACAATGCAACTAGTTCGGCATATGAAGGGATACAATTTTTATAACATACGTGAGTAATATTTTTATACATTTTGCATGAAAAGGGTCTAAAATATTTTTTTACGTTCAGCACTAGAAGGACAGACGTAGAATACAATTTTGAAGGGTTTTCAAATGTGATTTTTTAAAAAGCTTTTTCAATGAATATTGTCTAAAATCATGTTTTAGGCAAAATCCACAAAAAAACTAGTTCGGCATATGAAGGGATACAACGTTTTTTTATAAAAAACGTGAAAAATATTTTTTTATAAATTTTGCATTAAAAAGGGTCTAACATATTTTTTAACATTCATCACTAGAAGGACAGACGTAGAATACAATTTAGAAGGGTTTTCAAATGTGATTTAAAAAAAGCTTTTTCAATGAATATTTTCTAAAATCATGTTTTAGGCAAAATCCACAAAAAAACTAGTTCGGCATATGAAGGGATACAACGTTTTTAAATAAAAAATGTGAAAAAAATTTTTTATACATTTTGCATGAAAAGGGTCTAAAATATTTTTTTACGTTCAGCACTAGAAGGACAGGCGTAGAATACAATTTAGAAGGGTTTTCAAATGTGATTTTTTTAAATGCTTTTTTCAATGAATATTGTCTAAAATCATGTTTTAGGCAAAATCCACAATGCAACTAGTTCGGCATAGGAAGGGATACAATTATTTTTATAACAAACGTGAAAAATATTTTTTATACATTTTGCATGAAAAGGTTCTAAAATATTTTTTTTAACATTCAGCACTAGAAGGACATATGTAGAATTCAACATACAAGGGTTTTCAAATGTGATTAAATAAAAAATATTCAATGAATATTGTCTAAAATCATGTTTTAGGCAAAATCCACAATGCAACTAGTTCGGCATATGAAGGGATACAATTTTTTTTATAACAAACGTGAAAAATATTTTTATACATTTTGCATGAAAATGGTCTAAAATATGTTTTAACGTTCAGCACTAGAAGGACGTATGAAGAATATAACATACAAGGGTTTTCAAATGTGCTTTAAAAATAAATAATTCTATGAATATTTTCTAAAATCATGTTTTAGGCAAAATCCACAATGCAACTAGTTCGGCATATGAAGGGATACAATTTTTTTTATAACAAACGTGAGTAATAATTTTTATACATTTTGCATGAAAAGGGTCTAATAAAAAATTTTTTACGTTCAGCACTAGAAGGACAGATGTAGAATACAATTTAGAAGGGTTTTCAAATGTGATTTTTAAAAAAGCTTTTTTCAACTGAATATTGTCTAAAATCATGTTTTAGGCAAAAACCACAAAAAAACTAGTTCGGCATATGAAGGGATACAAAGTTTTTTTATAAAAACGTGAAAAATATTATTTATAAATTTTGCATGAAAAGGGTCTAACATATTTTTTAACATTCATCACTAGAAGGACAGACGTAGAATACAATTTAGAAGGGTTTTCAAATGTGATTTAAAAAAGCTTTTTTCAATGAATATTGTCTAAAATCATGTTTTAGGCAAAATCCATAATGCAACTAGTTCGGCATAGGAAGGGATACAATTTTTTTATAACAAACGTGAAAAATATTTTATACATTTTGCATGAAAAGGTTCTAAAATATTCTTTTTAACGTTCAGCACTAGAAGGACATATGTAGAATTCAACATACAAGGGTTTTCAAATGTGATTAAAAAAAAAATTCAATGAATATTGTCTAAAATCATGTTTTAGATAAAATCCACAATGCAACTAGTTCGGCATATGAAGGGATACAATTGTTTTTATAACAAACGTGAAAAATATTTTTATACATTTGTCATGAAAAGGGTCTAAAATATGTTTTAACGTTCAGCACTAGAAGGACATATGAAGAATATAACATACAAGGGTTTTCAAATGTGATTAAAAAAATAATAATTCTATGAATATTTTCTAAAATCATGTTTTAGGCAAAATCCACAATGCAACTAGTTCGGCATATGAAGGGATACATTTTTTTTTATAACAAACGTGAATAATATTTTTTATACATTTTGCATGAAAAGGGTCTAATATATTTTTTTTACGTTCAGCACTAGAAGGACAGACGTAGAATACAATTTAGAAGGGTTTTCAAATGTGATTTTAAAAAAATCTTTTTTCAATGAATATTTTCTAAAATCATGTTTTAGGCAAAATCCACAAAAACTAGTTCGGCATATGAAGGGATACAACGTTTTTAAATAAAAAACGTGAAAAATATTTGTTATACATTTTGCATGAAAAGGGTCTAAAATATTTTTTTTACGTTCAGCACTAGAAGGACAGACGTAGAATACAATTTTGAAGGGTTTTCAAATGTGATTTAAAAAAAAGCTTTTTTCAATGAATATTTTCTAAAATCATGTTTTAGGCAAAATCCACAAAAAAACTAGTTCGGCATATGAAGGGATACAACGTTTTTTAAATAAAAAATGTGAAAAATATTTTTTATACATTTTGCATGAAAAGGGTCTAAAATATTTTTTTTACGTTCAGCCCTAGAAGGACAGGCGTAGAATACAATTTAGAAGGGTTTTCAAATGTGATTTTTTTAAAAGCTTTTTTCAATGAATATTGTCTAAAATCATGTTTTAGGCAAAATCCACAATGCAACTAGTTCGGCATATGAAGGGATACATTTTTTTTATAACAAACGTGAAAAATATATTTTATACATTTTGCATGAAAAGGGTCTAATATATATTTTTTACGTTCAGCACTAGAAGGACAGACGTAGAATACAATTTAGAAGGGTTTTCAAATGTGATTTAAAAAAAAGCTTTTTTCAATGAATATTGTCTAAAATCATGTTTTAGGCAAAATCCACAATGCAACTAGTTCGGCATATGAAGGGATACAATTTTTTTTATAACAAACGTGAAAAATATTTTTATACATTTTGCATGAAAATGGTCTAAAATATGTTTTAACGTTCAGCACTAGAAGGACGTATGAAGAATATAACATACAAGGGTTTTCAAATGTGCTTTAAAAAAAAATAATTCTATGAATATTTTCTAAAATCATGTTTTAGGCAAAATCCACAATGCAACTAGTTCGGCATATGAAGGGATACAATTTTTTTTATAACAAACGTGAGTAATATTTTTTATACATTTTGCATGAAAAGGGTCTAATAAAAAGTTTTTTTACGTTCAGCACTAGAAGGACAGATGTAGAATACAATTTAGAAGGGTTTTCAAATGTGATTTTAAAAAAAGCTTTTTTCAATGAATATTGTCTAAAATCATGTTTTAGGCAAAATCCACAAAAAAACTAGTTCGGCATATGAAGGGATACAAAGTTTTTTTATAAAAAACGTGAAAAATATTTTTTTTAAATTTTGCATGAAAAGGGTCTAACATATTTTTTAACATTCATCACTAGAAGGACAGACGTAGAATACAATTTAGAAGGGTTTTCAAATGTGATTTAAAAAAAAGATTTTTTCAATGAATATTTTCTAAAATCATGTTTTAGGCAAAATCCACAATGCCACTAGTTCGGCATATGAAGGGATACAATTTTTTTTATAACAAACGTGAAAATATTTTTTATACATTTTGCATGAAAAGGGTCTAATATATATTTTTTTACGTTCAGCACTAGAAGGACAGACGTAGAATACAATTAGAAGGGTTTTCAAATGTGATTTAAAAAAAAGCTTTTTTCAATGAATATTGTCTAAAATCATGTTTTAGGCAAAATCCATAATGCAACTATTAGGCATATGAAGGGATACAATTTTTTTTATAACAGAGGTGAAAAATATTTTTTCTACATTTTGCATGAAAAGGTTCTAAAATATTTTTTAACATTCAGCACTAGAAGGACATATGTAGAATTCAACATACAAGGGTTTTCAAATGTGATTTAAAAAAAAATATTCAATGAATATTGTCTAAAATCATGTTTTAGGCAAAATCCACAATGCAACTAGTTCGGCATATCACATTTACATTTTTAGTACATTTAGCAGACGCTCTTATCCAGAGCGACTTACAGGAGCAATTAGGGTTAAGTGCCCTGCTTAAGGGCACATCGACAGATTTTTCACCTAGTCGGCTCAGGGATTAGAACCAGCGACCTTCTGGTTACTGGCACAACGCTCACCCACTAAGCTACCTGAAGGGATACAATTGTTTTTATAACAAACGTGAAAAATATTTTTATACATTTTGCATGAAAAGGGTCTAAAATATGTTTTAACGTTCAGCACTAGAAGGAAGTATGAAGAATATAACATACAAGGGTTTTCAAATGTGCTTTAAAAAAAATTATTCTATGAATATTTTCTAAAATCATGTTTTAGGCAAAATCCACAATGCAACTAGTTCGGCATATGAAGGGATACAATTTTTATAACATAGCGTGAGTAATATTTTTTATACATTTTGCATGAAAAGGGTCTAAAATATTTTTTTACGTTCAGCACTAGAAGGACAGACGTAGAATACAATTTTGAAGGGTTTTCAAATGTGATTTTTTTAAAAAGCTTTTTTCAATGAATATTGTCTAAAATCATGTTTTAGGCAAAATCCACAAAAAAACTAGTTCGGCATATGAAGGGATACAACGTTTTTTTTTATAAAAAACGTGAAAAATATTTTTTATAAATTTTGCATTAAAAAGGGTCTAACATATATTTTTTAACATTCATCACTAGAAGGACAGACGTAGAATACAATTTAGAAGGGTTTTCAAATGTGATTTAAAAAAAAGCTTTTTCAATGAATATTTTCTAAAATCATGTTTTAGGCAAAATCCACAAAAAAACTAGTTCGGCATATGAAGGGATACAACGTTTTTTAAATAAAAAATGTGAAAAAAAATTTTTTATACATTTTGCATGAAAAGGGTCTAAAATATTTTTTTTACGTTCAGCACTAGAAGGACAGGCGTAGAATACAATTTAGAAGGGTTTTCAAATGTGATTTTTTTAAATGCTTTTTTCAATGAATATTGTCTAAAATCATGTTTTAGGCAAAATCCACAATGCAACTAGTTCGGCATAGGAAGGGATACAATTTTTTTTATAACAAACGTGAAAAATATTTTTTATACATTTTGCATGAAAAGGTTCTAAAATATTTTTTTAACATTCAGCACTAGAAGGACATATGTAGAATTCAACATACAAGGGTTTTCAAATGTGATTAAATAAAAAATATTCAATGAATATTGTCTAAAATCATGTTTTAGGCAAAATCCACAATGCAACTAGTTCGGCATATGAAGGGATACAATTTTTTTATAACAAACGTGAAAAATATTTTTTATACATTTTGCATGAAAATGGTCTAAAATATGTTTTAACGTTCAGCACTAGAAGGACGTATGAAGAATATAACATACAAGGGTTTTCAAATGTGCTTTAAAAATAAATAATTCTATGAATATTTTCTAAAATCATGTTTTAGGCAAAATCCACAATGCAACTAGTTCGGCATATGAAGGGATACAATTTTTTTTATAACAAACGTGAGTAATAATTTTTATACATTTTGCATGAAAAGGGTCTAATAAAATTTTTTTACGTTCAGCACTAGAAGGACAGATGTAGAATACAATTTAGAAGGGTTTTCAAATGTGATTTAAAAAAAGCTTTTTTCAACGAATATTGTCTAAAATCATGTTTTAGGCAAAAACCACAAAAAAACTAGTTCGGCATATGAAGGGATACAAAGTTTTTTTATAAAAAACGTGAAAAATATTATTTATAAATTTTGCATGAAAAGGGTCTAATATATTTTTTAACATTCATCACTAGAAGGACAGACGTAGAATACAATTTAGAAGGGTTTTCAAATGTGATTTAAAAAAAGCTTTTTTCAATGAATATTGTCTAAAATCATGTTTTAGGCAAAATCCATAATGCAACTAGTTCGGCATAGGAAGGGATACAATTTTTTTATAACAAACGTGAAAAATATTTTTATACATTTTGCATGAAAAGGTTCTAAAATATTTTTAACATTCAGCACTAGAAGGACATATGTAGAATTCAACATACAAGGGTTTTTCAAATGTGATTAAAAAAGAAAATATTCAATGAATATTGTCTAAAATCATGTTTTAGGCAAAATCCACAATGCAACTAGTTCGGCATATGAAGGGATACAATTGTTTTTATAACAAACGTGAAAAATATTTTTATACATTTTGCATGAAAAGGTTCTAAAATATTCTTTTAACGTTCAGCACTAGAAGGACATATGTAGAATTCAACATACAAGGGTTTTCAAATGTGATTTAAAAAAAAAAATTCAATGAATATTGTCTAAAATCATGTTTTAGATAAAATCCACAATGCAACTAGTTCGGCATATGAAGGGATACAATTGTTTTTATAACAAACGTGAAAAATATTTTTATACATTTGTCATGAAAAGGGTCTAAAATATGTTTTAACGTTCAGCACTAGAAGGACATATGAAGAATATAACATACAAGGGTTTTCAAATGTGATTAAAAAAAAATAATTCTATGAATATTTTCTAAAATCATGTTTTAGGCAAAATCCATAATGCAACTAGTTCGGCATAGGAAGGGATACAATTTTTTTTATAACAAACGTGAAAAATATTTTTATACATTTTGCATGAAAAGGTTCTAAAATATTTTTTTAACATTCAGCACTAGAAGGACATATGTAGAATTCAACATACAAGGGTTTTCAAATGTGATTAAAAAGAAAATATTCAATGAATATTGTCTAAAATCATGTTTTAGGCAAAATCCACAATGCAACTAGTTCGGCATATGAAGGGATACAATTGTTTTTATAACAAACGTGAAAAATATTTTTTATACATTTTGCATGAAAAGGTTCTAAAATATTCTTTTAACGTTCAGCACTAGAAGGACATATGTAGAATTCAATATACAAGGGTTTACAAATGTGATTTAAAAAAAAAATTCAATGAATATTGTCTAAAATCATGTTTTAGGCAAAATCCACAATGCAACTAGTTCGGCATATGAAGGGATACAATTGTTTTTATAACAAACGTGAAAAATATTTTTATACATTTGTCATGAAAAGGGTCTAAAATATGTTTTAACGTTCAGCACTAGAAGGACATATGAAGAATATAACATACAAGGGTTTTCAAATGTGCTTTAAAAAAAATTAATTCTATGAATATTTTCTAAAATCATGTTTTAGGCAAAATCCACAATGCAACTAGTTCGGCATATGAAGGGATACAATTTTTTTTATAACAAACGTGAGTAATAATTTTTATACATTTTGCATGAAAAGGGTCTAATAAATTTTTTTTACGTTCAGCACTAGAAGGACAGATGTAGAATACAATTTAGAAGGGTTTTCAAATGTGATTTTAAAAAAAGCTTTTTTCAACGAATATTGTCTAAAATCATGTTTTAGGCAAAAACCACAAAAAAACTAGTTCGGCATATGAAGGGATACAAAGTTTTTTTATAAAAAACGTGAAAAATATTATTTATAAATTTTGCATGAAAAGGGTCTAACATATTTTTTAACATTCATCACTAGAAGGACAGACGTAGAATACAATTTAGAAGGGTTTTCAAATGTGATTTAAAAAAAAGCTTTTTTCAATGAATATTGTCTAAAATCATGTTTTAGGCAAAATCCATAATGCAACTAGTTCGGCATAGGAAGGGATAAAATTTTTTATAACAAACGTGAAAAATATTTTTATACATTTTGCATGAAAAGGTTCTAAAATATTTTTAACATTCAGCACTAGAAGGACATATGTAGAATTCAACATACAAGGGTTTTCAAATGTGATTAAAAAAGAAAATATTCAATGAATATTGTCTAAAATCATGTTTTAGGCAAAATCCACAATGCAACTAGTTCGGCATATGAAGGGATACAATTGTTTTTATAACAAACGTGAAAAAATATTTTTATACATTTTGCATGAAAAGGTTCTAAAATATTCTTTTAACGTTCAGCACTAGAAGGACATACGTAGAATTCAACATACAAGGGTTTTCAAATGTGATTTAAAAAAAAAAATTCAATGAATATTGTCTAAAATCATGTTTTAGACAAAATCCACAATGCAACTAGTTCGGCATATGAAGGGATACAATTGTTTTTATAACAAACGTGAAAAATATTTTTATACATTTGTCATGAAAAAGGGTCTAAAATATGTTTTAACGTTCAGCACTAGAAGGACATATGAAGAATATAACATGCAAGGGTTTTCAAATGTGATTAAAAAAATTATAATTCTATGAATATTTTCTAAAATCATGTTTTAGGCTAAATCCACAATGCAACTAGTTCGGCATATGAAGGGATACATTTTTTTTATAACAAACGTGAATAATATTTTTATACATTTTGCATGAAAAGGGTCTAATATATTTTTTTACGTTCAGCACTAGAAGGACAGACGTAGAATACAATTTAGAAGGGTTTTCAAATGTGATTTAAAAAAAATCTTTTTCAATGAATATTTTCTAAAATCATGTTTTAGGCAAAATCCACAAAAAAACTAGTTCGGCATATGAAGGGATACAACGTTTTTTAAATAAAAAACGTGAAAAATATTGTTATACATTTTGCATGAAAAGGGTCTAATATATTTTTTTACGTTCAGCACTAGAAGGACAGACGTAGAATACAATTTAGAAGGGTTTTCAAATGTGATTTTTTAAAAAGCTTTTTTCAATGAATATTGTCTAAAATCATGTTTTAGGCAAAATCCACAAAAAGTAGTTCGGCATATGAAGGGATACAAAGTTTTTTTTATAAAAAACTTGAAAAATATTTTTATAAATTTTGCATGAAAAGGGTCTAACATATTTTTTTAACATTCATCACTAGAAGGACAGACGTAGAATACAATTTAGAAGGGTTTTCAAATGTGATTTAAAAAAAAGCTTTTTTCAATGAATATTTTCTAAAATCATGTTTTAGGCAAAATCCACAAAAAAACTAGTTCGGCATATGAAGGGATACAACGTTTTTTAAATAAAAAATGTGAAAAATATTTTTATACATTTTGCATGAAAAGGGTCTAAAATATTTTTTTACGTTCAGCCCTAGAAGGACAGGCGTAGAATACAATTTAGAAGGGTTTTCAAATGTGATTTTTTTAAAAGCTTTTTCAATGAATATTGTCTAAAATCATGTTTTAGGCAAAATCCACAATGCAACTAGTTCGGCATATGAAGGGATACATTTTTTTATAACAAACGTGAAAAATATATTTTATACATTTTGCATGAAAAGGGTCTAATATATATTTTTTACGTTCAGCACTAGAAGGACAGACGTAGAATACAATTTAGAGGGTTTTCAAATGTGATTTTAAAAAAAAAGCTTTTTTCAATGAATATTGTCTAAAATCATGTTTTAGGCAAAATCCATAATGCAACTAGTTAGGCATAAGAAGGGATACAATTTTTTTTATAACAGAGCGTGAAAAATATTTTTTTCTACATTTTGCATGAAAAGGTTCTAAAATATTTTTTTAACATTCAGCACTAGAAGGACATATGTAGAATTCAACATACAAGGGTTTTCAAATGTGATTAAATAAAAAAATATTCAATGAATATTGTCTAAAATCATGTTTTAGGCAAAATCCACAATGCAACTAGTTCGGCATATGAAGGGATACAATTTTTTTATAACAAACGTGAAAATATTTTTATACATTTTGCATGAAAATGGTCTAAAATATGTTTTAACGTTCAGCACTAGAAGGACGTATGAAGAATACAACATACAAGGGTTTTCAAATGTGATTTAAAAAAAAATTCTATGAATATTTTCTAAAATCATGTTTTAGGCAAAATCCACAATGCAACTAGTTCGGCATATGAAGGGGATACAATTTTTTTATAACAAACGTGAGTAATATTTTTATACATTTTGCATGAAAAGGGTCTAATAAAAAGTTTTTACGTTCAGCACTAGAAGGACAGACGTAGAATACAATTTAGAAGGGTTTTCAAATGTGATTTAAAAAAAAGCTTTTTCAATGAATATTGTCTAAAATCATGTTTTAGGCAAAATCCACAAAAACTAGTTCGGCATATGAAGGGATACAAAGTTTTTTATAAAAAACGTGAAAAATATTTTTTTAAATTTTGCATGAAAAGGGTCTAACATATTTTTTAACATTCATCACTAGAAGGACAGACGTAGAATACAATTTAGAAGGGTTTTCAAATGTGATTTAAAAAAAAGATTTTTCAATGAATATTTTCTAAAATCATGTTTTAGGCAAAATCCACAATGCCACTAGTTCGGCATATGAAGGGATACAATTTTTTTATAACAAACGTGAAAAATATTTTTATACATTTTGCATGAAAAGGGTCTAATATATTTTTTTACGTTCAGCACTAGAAGGACAGGCGTAGAATACAACTTAGAAGGGTTTTCAAATGTGATTTAAAAAAAGCTTTTTCAATGAATATTGTCTAAAATCATGTTTTAGGCAAAATCCACAATGCAACTAATTCGGCATATGAAGGGATACAATTTTTTATAACAAACGTGAAAAATATTTTTATACATTTTGCATGAAAAGGTTCTAAAATATTTTTTTACATTCAGCACTAGAAGGACATATGTAGAATTCAACATACAAGGGTTTTCAAATGTGATTTAAAAAAGAAAATATTCAATGAATATTGTCTAAAATCATGTTTTAGGCAAAATCCACAATGCAACTAGTTCGGCATATGAAGGGATACAATTGTTTTTATAACAAACGTGAAAAATATTTTTATACATTTTGCATGGAATGGGTCTAAAATATGTTTTAACGTTCAGCACTAGAAGGACGTATGAAGAATATAACATACAACGGGTTTTCAAATGTGTTTTAAAAAAAATAATTCTATGAATATTTTCTAAAATCATGTTTTAGGCAAAATCCACAATGCAACTAGTTCGGCATATGAAGGGATACAATTTTTTTATAACAAACGTGAGTAATATTTTTATACATTTTGAATGAAAAGGGTCTAAAAATATTTTTTTACGTTCAGCACTAGAAGGACAGACGTAGAATACAATTTGAAGGGTTTTCAAATGTGATTTTTTAAAAAGCTTTTTCAATGAATATTGTCTAAAATCATGTTTTAGGCAAAATCCACAAAAAAACTAGTTCGGCTATGAAGGGATACAAAGTTTTTTTATAACAAACGTGAAAAATATTTTTTATAAATTTTGCATGAAAAAGGGTCTAACATATTTTTTAACATTCATCACTAGAAGGACAGACGTAGAATACAATTTAGAAGGGTTTTCAAATGTGATTTTAAAAAAAAGCTTTTTCAATGAATATTTTCTAAAATCATGTTTTAGGCAAAATCCACAAAAAAACTAGTTCGGCATATGAAGGGATACAACGTTTTTTAAATAAAAAACGTGAAAAATATTTTTTATAAATTTTGCATGAAAAGGGTCTAAAATATTTTTTTACGTTCAGCACTAGAAGGACAGGCGTAGAATACAACTTAGAAGGGTTTTCAAATGTGATTTTTTAAAAAAGTTTTTTCAATGAATATTGTCTAAAATCATGTTTTAGGCAAATTCCACAATGCAACTAGTTCGGCATAGGAAGGGATACATTTTTTTATAACAAACGTGAAAAATATTTTTATACATTTTGCATGAAAAGGTTCTAAAATATTTTTTTAACATTCAGCACTAGAAGGACAGACGTAGAATTCAACATACAAGGGTTTTCAAATGTGATTAAAAAACCTTTCTATGAATATTGTCTAAAATCATGTTTTAGGCCAAAATCCACAATGCAACTAGTTCGGCATATGAAGGGATACAATTGTTTTTATAACAAACGTGAAAAATATTTTTATACATTTTGCATGAAAAGGGTCTAAAATATGTTTTTAACGTTCAGCACTAGAAGGGCGTCTGAAGAATATAACATACAAGGGTTTTCAAATGTGATTTAAAAAAAATAATTCTATGAATATTTTCTAAAATCATGTTTTAGGCAAAATCCACAATGCAACTAGTTCGGCATATGAAGGGATACAAATTTTTTTATAACAAACGTGAATAATATTTTTTATACATTTTGCATGAAAAGGGTCTAATATATTTTTTTACGTTCAGCACTAGAAGGACAGACGTAGAATACAATTTTGAAGGGTTTTCAAATGTGATTTAAAAAAAAGCTTTTTCAATGAATATTTTCTAAAATCATGTTTTAGGCAAAATCCACAAAAAAACTAGTTCGGCATATGAAGGGATACAACGTTTTTTAAATAAAAAGCGTGAAAAATATTTTTATAAATTTTGCATGAAAAGGGTCTAAAATATGTTTTTAACGTTCAGCACTAGAAGGACGTATGAAGAATACAACATACAAGGGTTTTCAAATGTGATTTAAAAAAAATAATTCTATGAATATTTTCTAAAATCATGTTTTAGGCAAAATCCACAATGCAACTAGTTCGGCATATGAAGGGATACACTTTTTTTTATAACAAACGTGAATAATATTTTTTATACATTTTGCATGAAAAGGGTCTAATATATTTTTTTACGTTCAGCACTAGAAGAACAGACGTAGAATACAATTTAGAAGGGTTTTCAAATGTGATTTTAAAAAAGCTTTTTTCAATGAATATTGTCTAAAATCATGTTTTAGGCAAAATCCACAATGCAACTAGTTCGGCATAGGAAGGGATACAATTTTTTTATAACAAACGTGAAAAAATATTTTTATACATTTTGCTGAAAAGGAGTCTAAAATATGTTTTAACGTTCAGCACTAGAAGGACGTATGAAGAATATAACATACAAGGGTTTTCAAATGTGATTTTAAAAAAAAATAATTCTATGAATATTTTCTAAAATCATGTTTTAGGCAAAATCCACAATGCAACTAGTTCGGCATATGAAGGGATACCATTTTTTTATAACAAACGTGAATAATATTTTTTATACATTTTGCATGAAAAGGGTCTAATATATTTTTTTACGTTCAGCACTAGAAGGACAGACGTAGAATACAATTTAGAAGGGTTTTCAAATGTGATTTAAAAAAGCTTTTTCAATGAATATTGTCTAAAATCATGTTTTAGGCAAAATCCACAAAAAAACTAGTTCGGCATATGAAGGGATACAACGTTTTTTAAATAAAAAACGTGAAAAATATTTTTTATACATTTTGCATGAAAAGGGTCTAAAATATTTTTTTACGTTCAGCACTAGAAGGACAGGCGTAGAATACAACTTAGAAGGGTTTTCAAATGTGATTTTTAAAAAAAGTTTTTCAATGAATATTGTCTAAAATCATGTTTTAGGCAAAATCCACAATGCAACTAGTTCGGCATATGAAGGGATACAATTTTTTTATAACAAACGTGAAAAATATTTTTATACATTTTTGCATGAAAAGGGTCTAAAATATTTTTTCACGTTCAGCACTAGAAGGACAGACGTAGAATACAACTTAGAAGGGTTTTCAAATGTGATTTTAAAAAAATCTTTTTCAATGAATATTTTCTAAAATCATGTTTTAGGCAAAATCCACAATGCAACTAGTTCGGCATATGAAGGGATACAAATTTTTTTATAACAAAACGTGAATAATATTTTTATACATTTTGCATGAAAAGGGTCTAATATATTTTTTTACGTTCAGCACTAGAAAGGACAGACGTAGAATACAATTTAGAAGGGTTTTCAAATGTGATTTAAAAAAAAGCTTTTTTCAATGAATATTGTCTAAAATCATGTTTTAGGCAAAATCCACAAAAAAACTAGTTCGGCATATGAAGGGATACAACGTTTTTTAAATAAAAAACGTGAAAAATATTTTTATAAATTTTTGCATGAAAAGGGTCTAAAATATGTTTTAACGTTCAGCACTAGAAGGGACGATATGAAGAATATAACATACAAGGGTTTTCAAATGTGATTTAAAAAAAATAATTCTATGAATATTTTCTAAAATCATGTTTTAGGCAAAATCCACAATGCAACTAGTTCGGCATATGAAGGGATACACTTTTTTTATAACAAACGTGAATAATATTTTTTATACATTTTGCATGAAAAGGGTCTAATATATTTTTTTACGTTCAGCACTAGAAGAACAGACGTAGAATACAATTTAGAAGGGTTTTCAAATGTGATTTAAAAAAAAGCATTTTTCAATGAATATTGTCTAAAATCATGTTTTAGGCAAAATCCATAATGCAACTAGTTCGGCATAGGAAGGGATACAATTTTTTTATAACAAAACGTGAAAAAATTTTTATACATTTGCATGAAAAGGGTCTAAAATATGTTTTAACGTTCAGCACTAGAAGGACGTATGTAGAATACAACATACAAGGGTTTTCAAATGTGATTTAAAAAAAAATAATTCAATGAATATTTGTCTAAAATCATGTTTTAGGCAAAATCCACAATGCAACTAGTTCGGCATGTGAAGGGATAGCAATTGTTTTTTATAACAAGCGTGAAAAAATATTTTTATACATTTTGCATGAAAAGGGTCTAAAATATGTTTTAACGTTCAGCACTAGAAGGACAGGCTGTAGAATACAACATACAAGGGTTTTCAAATGTGATTTAAAAAAAATAATTCGAATATTGTCTAAAATCATGTTTTAGGCAAAATCCACAATGCAACTAGTTCGGCATATGAAGGGATACAATTTTTTTTATAACAAACGTGAATAAATATTTTTTTTACATTTTGCATGAAAAGGGTCTAATATATTTTTTACGTTCAGCACTAGAAGGACAGACGTAGAATACAATTTAGAAGGGTTTTCAAATGTGATTTAAAAAAAAGCTTTTTCAATGAATATTTTCTAAAATCATGTTTTAGGCAAAATCCACAAAAAAACTAGTTCGGCATATGAAGGGATACAACGTTTTTAAATAAAAAACGTGAAAAATATTTTTTTATAAATTTTGCATGAAAAGGGTCTAAAATATGTTTTTAACGTTCAGCACTAGAAGGACGATGAAGAATACAACATACAAGGGTTTTCAAATGTGATTTTAAAAAAAAATAATTCTATGAATATTTTCTAAAATCATGTTTTAGGCAAAATCCACAATGCAACTAGTTCGGCATATGAAGGGATACAATTTTTTTATAACAAACGTGAAAAATATTTTTATACATTTTGCATGAAAAGGGTCTAAAATATGTTTTTAACGTTCAGCACTAGAAGGACAGACGTAGAATTCAATATACAAGGGTTTTCAAATGTGATTTAAAAAAACTAATTCAATGAATATTTTCTAAAATCATGTTTTAGGCAAAATCCACAATGCAACTAGTTCGAGCATATGAAGGGATACAATTTTTTTATAACAAACGTGAATAATATTTTTTATACATTTTGCATGAAAAGGGTCTAAAATTTTTTTTACGTTCAGCACTAGAAGGACAGATGGAATAAATTTAGAAGGGTTTTCAAATGTGATTTAAAAAAGCTTTTTTCAATGAATATTTTCTAAAATCATGTTTTAGGCAAAATCCACAAATACAAACTAGTTCGGCATATGAAGGATACAATTTTTTTTATAACAAACGTGAAAAATATTTTTTATACATTTTGCATGAAAAGGGTCTAAAATATGTTTTTAACGTTCAGCACTAGAAGGACCGTATGAAGAATACAACATACAAGGGTTTTCAAATGTGATTTAAAAAAAATAATTCAATGAATATTTTCTAAAATCATGTTTTAGGCAAAATCCACAATGCAACTAGTTCGGCATATGAAGGGATACACTTTTTTTTATAACAAACGTGAATAATATTTTTTTATACATTTTGCATGAAAAGGGTCTAATATATTTTTTTACGTTCAGCACTAGAAGAACAGACGTGAATACAATTTAGAAGGGTTTTCAAATGTGATTTAAAAAAAAGCTTTTTTCAATGAATATTGTCTAAAATCATGTTTTAGGCAAAATCCATAATGCAACTAGTTCGGCATAGGAAGGGATACAATTTTTTTTTATAACAAACGTGAAAAATATTTTTATACATTTTGCATGAAAAGGGTCTAAAATATGTTTTAACGTTCAGCACTAGAAGGACGTATGAAGAATATAACATACAAGGGTTTTCAAATGTGATTTAAAAAAAAATAATTCTATGAATATTTTCTAAAATCATGTTTTAGGCAAAATCCACAATGCAACTAGTTCGGCATATGAAGGGATACCAATTTTTTTATAACAAAGCGTGAATAATATTTTTATACATTTTGCATGAAAAGGGTCTAATATATTTTTTTACGTTCAGCACTAGAAGGACAGACGTAGAATACAATTTAGAAGGGTTTTCAAATGTGATTTAAAAAAAGCTTTTTCAATGAATATTGTCCAAAATCATGTTTTAGGCAAAATCCACAAAAAAACTAGTTCGGCATATGAAGGGATACAACGTTTTTAAATAAAAAACGTGAAAAAATATTTTTATACATTTTGCATGAAAAGGGTCTAAAATATATTTTTACGTTCAGCACTAGAAGGACAGGTGTAGAATACAACTTAGAAGGGTTTTCAAATGTGATTTAAAAAAATAACTTTTTTCAATGAATATTGTCTAAAATCATGTTTTAGGCAAAATCCACAATGCAACTAGTTCGGCATATGAAGGGATACAATTTTTTTATAACAAAGCGTGAAAAATATTTTTTTACATTTTGCATGAAAAGGGTCTAAAATATTTTTTTACGTTCAGCACTAGAAGGACAGACGTAGAATACAATTTAGAAGGGTTTTCAAATGTGATTTAAAAAAATCTTTTTCAATGAATATTGTCTAAAATCATGTTTTAGGCAAAATCCACAAAAAACTAGTTCGGCATATGAAGGGATACAAAGTTTTTTTATAAAAAACGTGAAAAATATTTTTTATACATTTTGCATGAAAAGGGTCTAAAATATGTTTTTAACGTTCAACACTAGAAGGACAGACGTAGAATACAACTTACAAGGGTTTTCAAATGTGATTTTTTAAAAAAAGCTTTTTTCAATGAATATTGTCTAAAAATCATGTTTTAGGCAAAATCCACAATGCAACTAGTTCGGCATATGAAGGGATACAATTTTTTTATAACAAACGTGAAAAATATTTTTTATACATTTTGCATGAAAAGGGTCTCAAATATTTTTTTACGTTCAGCACTAGAAGGACAGACGTAGAATACAACTTAGAAGGGTTTTCAAATGTGATTTAAAAAAAAGCTTCAATGAATATTGTCTAAAATCATGTTTTAGGCAAAAATCCACAAAAAAACTAGTTCGGCATATGAAGGGATACAAAGTTTTTTTATAAAAAACGTGAAAAAATATGTTTTTATACATTTTGCATGAAAAGGGTCTAAAATATTTTTTAACATTCAGCACTAGAAGGACAGGCGTAGAATACAATTTAGAAGGTTTTCAAATGTGATTTTTTTAAAAAAGCTTTTTTCAATGAATATTGTCTAAAATCATGTTTTAGGCAAAATCCACAATGCAACTAGTTCGGCATATGAAGGGATACAATTTTTTTATAACAAAGCGTGAAAAATATTTTTTATACATTTTGCATGAAAAGGGTCTAAAATATTTTTTTACGTTCAGCACTAGAAGGACGGACGTAGAATACAACATAGAAGGGTTTTCAAATGTGATTTAAAAAAAACTTTTTTCTATGAATATTTTCTAAAATCATGTTTTAGGTAAAATCCACAATGCAACTAGTTCGGCATATGAAGGGATACAAAGTTTTTTTATAACAAACGTGAAAAATATTTTTATACATTTTGCATGAAAAGGGTCTAAACATATTTTTTTAACGTTCAGCACTAGAAGGACAGACGTAGAATACAATTTAGAAGGGTTTTTCAAATGTGATTTTAAAAAAAGCTTTTTTTCAATGAATATTGTCTAAAATCATGTTTTAGGCAAAATCCACAAATAAAAACTAGTTCGGCATATGAAGGGATACAACGTTTTTTTTATAAAAAACGTGAAAAATATTTTTTATACATTTTGCATGAAAAGGGTCTATAATATGTTTTAACGTTCAGCACTAGAAGGACAGACGTAGAATACAACTTAGAAGGGTTTTCAAATGTGATTTTTAAAAAAAAATTTTTTCAAATGAATATTGTCTAAAATCATGTTTTAGGCAAAATCCACAATGCAACTAGTTCGGCATATGAAGGGATACAATTTTTTTATAACAAAGCGTGAAAAATATTTTTTATACATTTTGCATGAAAAGGGTCTAAAATATTTTTTTACGTTCAGCACTAAAGGACAGACGTAGAATACAATTTAGAAGGGTTTTCAAATGTGATTTTAAAAAAAAAGCTTTTTCAATGAATATTGTCTAAAATCATGTTTTAGGCAAAATCCACAATGCAACTAGTTCGGCATAGAAGGGATACAATTTTTTTTATAACAAAGCCGTGAAAAATATTTTTATACATTTTGCATGAAAAGGGTCTAAAATATGTTTTAACATTCAGCACTAGAAGGACATACGTAGAATTCAACATACAAGGGTTTTCAAATGTGATTTAAAAAAAATAATTCAATGAATATTGTCTAAAATCATGTTTTAGGCAAAATCCACAATGCAACTAGTTCGGCATATGAAGGGATACAATTTTTTTTATAACAAACGTGAAAAATATTTTTATACATTTTGCATGAAAAGGGTCTAAAATATGTTTTTGCGTTCAGCACTAGAAAGGACGTGTAGAATATAACATACAAGGGTTTTCAAATGTGATTTTAAAAAAAATAATTCAATGAATATTTTCTAAAATCATGTTTTAGGCAAAATCCACAATGCAACTAGTTCGGCATATGAAGGGATACAACTTTTTTTATAACAAAGCGTGAAAAATATTTTTATACATTTTGCATGAAAAGGGTCTAAAATATTTTTTTACGTTCAGCACTAGAAGGACAGGCGTAGAATTCAATTTAAAAGGGTTTTCAAATGTGATTTTAAAAAAAAGCTTTTTCAATGAATATTGTCTAAAATCATGTTTTAGGCAAAATCCACAATGCAACTAGTTCGGCATATGAAGGGATACAAGATTTTTTTATAACAAGCGTGAAAAAATATTTTTTTACATTTTTGCATGAAAAGGGTCTAAAATATGTTTTTAGCGTTCAGCACTAGAAGGGCGTGTGAAGAATACAACATACAAGGGTTTTCAAATGTGATTTTAAAAAAAAATAATTCTATGAATATTTTCTAAAATCATGTTTTAGGCAAAATCCACAATGCAACTAGTTCGGCATATGAAGGGATACAATTTTTTTATAACAAGCGTGAATAATATTTTTTATACATTTTACATGAAAAGGGTCTAATATATTTTTTTACGTTCAGCACTAGAAGAACAGGCGTAGAATACAATTTAGAAGGGTTTTCAAATGTGATTTAAAAAAAAGCTTTTTCAATGAGATATTGTCTAAAATCATGTTTTAGGCAAAATCCACAATGCAACTAGTTCGGCATAGGAAGGGATACAATTTTTTTTATAACAAAGCGTGAAAAAATATTTTTTTATACATTTTGCATGAAAAGGGTCTAAAATATGTTTTTTAACGTTCAGCACTAGAAGGACGTTGAAGAATACAACTTAGAAGGGTTTTCAAATGTGATTTAAAAAAACTTTTTCTATGAATATTGTCTAAAATCATGTTTTAGACAAAATCCACAATGCAACTAGTTCGGCATAGGAAGGGATACAATTTTTTTATAACAAACGTGAATAATATTTTTTATACATTTTGCATGAAAAGGTCTAAAATATTTTTTACGTTCAGCACTAGAAGAACGGGCGTAGAATAAACTTAGAAGGGTTTTCAAATGTGATTTAAAAAAAACTATTTTCAATGAATATTTTCTAAAATCATGTTTTAGGCAAAATCCACAATGCAACTAGTTCGGCATATGAGGGATAACATTTTTTTTATAACAAGCGTGAATAATATTTTTTTAGACATTTTGCATGAAAAGGGTCTAATATATGTTTTTAACGTTCAGCACTAGAAGAACAGGCGTAGAATACAACTTAGAAGGGTTTTCAAATGTGATTTTAAAAAAAGCTTTTCAATGAATATTGTCTAAAATCATGTTTTAGGCAAAATCCACAAAAAAACTAGTTCGACATATGAAGGATACAACGTTTTTAAATAACAAACGTGAAAAATATTTTTTTTATAATTTTGCATGAAAAGGGTCTAAAATATGTTTTAGCGTTCAGCACTAGAAGGACAGGCGTAGAATACAATTTAGAAGGGTTTTCAAATGTGATTTTTTAAAAAAAGCTTTTTCAATGAATATTGTCTAAAATCATGTTTTAGGCAAATTCCACAATGCAACTAGTTCGGCATAGGAAGGGATACAATGTTTTTTATAACAAACGTGAAAAATATTTTTTATACATTTTGCATGAAAAGGGTCTAAAATATGTTTTTACGTTCAGCATAGAAGGACATACGTAGAATTCAACTTACAAGGGTTTTCAAATGTGATTTCAAAAAAAATAATTTTCAATGAATATTTTCTAAAATCATGTTTTAGGCAAAATCCACAATGCAACTAGTTCGGCATATGAAGGGATACAATTTTTTTATAACAAACGTGAATAATATTTTTTATACATTTTGCATGAAAAGGGTCTAATATATTTTTTTACGTTCAGCACTAGAAGAACGGGCGTAGAATACAATTTAGAAGGGTTTTCAAATGTGATTTAAAAAAAAGCTTTTTCAATGAATATTGTCTAAAATCATGTTTTAGGCAAAATCCACTAATGCAAACTAGTTCGGCATAGGAAGGGATACAACGTTTTTTATATAAAAAACGTGAAAAATATTTTTTTATACATTTTGCATGAAAAGGGTCTAAAATATGTTTTGCGTTCACACTAGAAAGGCGTATGAAGAATATAACATACAAGGGTTTTCAAATGTGATTTTTAAAAAAAAATAATTCTATGAATATTTTCTAAAATCATGTTTTAGGCAAAATCCACAATGCAACTAGTTCGACATATGAAGGGATACACATTTTTTTATAACAAAGCGTGAATAATATTTTTTATACATTTTGCATGAAAAGGGTCTAATATATTTTTTTACGTTCACACTAGAAGGACAGGCGTAGAATACAATTTAGAAGGGTTTTCAAATGTGATTTTAAAAAAAGCTTTTTCAATGAATATTGTCTAAAATCATGTTTTAGGCAAAATCCACAATACAACTAGTTCGGCATATGAAGGATACAATGTTTTAATAAAAAACGTGAAAAATATTTTTTTATACATTTTGCATGAAAAGGGTCTAAAATATGTTTTTAGCGTTCAGCACTAGAAGACGTATGTAGAATATAACATACAAGGGTTTTCAAATGTGATTTAAAAAAGATATTTCTATGAATATTTTCTAAAATCATGTTTTAGGCAAAATCCACAATACAACTAGTTCGGCATATGAAGGATACAACGTTTTTAAATAACAAACCGTGAAAAATATTTTATTTTACATTTTGCATGAAAAGGGTCTAAAATATGTTTTAGCGTTCAGCACTAGAAGGACAGGCGTAGAATACAACTATAGAAGGGTTTTCAAATGTGATTTTAAAAAAAAATTTATTCAATGAATATTTCTAAAATCATGTTTTAGGCAAAATCCACAATGCAACTAGTTCGGCATATGAAGGGATACAATTTTTTTATAACAAACCGTGAAAAATATTTTTTATACATTTTGCATGAAAAGGGTCTAAAATATGTTTTTAACGTTCAGCACTAGAAGGACATATGTAGAATTCAACATACAAGGGTTTTCAAATGTGATTTTAAAAAAAAATAATTCAATGAATATTTTCTAAAATCATGTTTTAGGCAAAATCCACAATGCAACTAGTTCGGCATATGAAGGGATACACATTTTTTATAACAAGCGTGAATAATATTTTTTATACATTTTTGCATGAAAAGGGTCTAATATATTTTTTACGTTCAGCACTAGAAGAACAGGCGTAGAATAAATTTAGAAGGGTTTTCAAATGTGATTTAAAAAAAAGCTTTTTCAATGAATATTGTCTAAAATCATGTTTTAGGCAAAATCCACAAATAAAAACTAGTTCGGCATATGAAGAGATACAATTTTTTTAATAAACAAGCGTGAAAAAATATTTTTTATACATTTTGCATGAAAAAGGGTCTAAAATATGTTTTAACGTTCAGCACTAGAAGGGACGTATGAAGAATATAACATACAAGGGTTTTCAAATGTGATATAAAAAAAAATTATTCTATGAATATTTTCTAAAATCATGTTTTAGGCAAAATCCACAATGCAACTAGTTCGGCATATGAAGGGATACACTTTTTTTTATAACAAAGCGTGAATAATATTTTTTATACATTTTTGCATGAAAAGGGTCTAATATATTTTTTTGCGTTCAGCACTAGAAGGACAGGCGTAGAATACAATTTAGAAGGGTTTTCAAATGTGATTTTAAAAAAAAGCTTTTTCAATGAATATTGTCTAAAATCATGTTTTAGGCAAAATCCACAATGCAACTAGTTAGACATAGGAAGGGATACACATTTTTTTTATAACAAGCGTGAAAAATATTTTTTATACATTTTGCATGAAAAGGGTCTAAAATATGTTTTAACGTTCAGCACTAGAAAGGGACGTATGAAGAATACAACATACAAGGGTTTTCAAATGTGATTTTAAAAAAAATATTTCTATGAATATTTTCTAAAATCATGTTTTAGGCAAAATCCACAATGCAACTAGTTCGGCATATGAAGGGATACAATTTTTTTATAACAAAGCGTGAATAATATTTTTTATAC
Organism: Coregonus clupeaformis; assembly: GCF_020615455.1. Lineage (NCBI taxonomy): Eukaryota > Metazoa > Chordata > Actinopteri > Salmoniformes > Salmonidae > Coregonus > Coregonus clupeaformis. The sequence goes on from NW_025534064.1 coordinate 275,858, forward strand.
ATTTTGCATGAAAAGGGTCTAAAATATTTTTTCACGTTCAGCACTAGAAGAACAGGCGTAGAATACAACTTAGAAGGGTTTTCAAATGTGATTTAAAAAAAAGCTTTTTCAATGAATATTGTCTAAAATCATGTTTTAGGCAAAATCCACAAAAGCAACTAGTTCGGCATATGAAGGATACAATGTTTTTTGAATAAAAGCGTGAAAAATATTTTTTTTACATTTTGCATGAAAAGGGTCTAAAATATGTTTTAGCGTTCAGCACTAGAGGACAGTGCGTAGAATACAAATTTAGAAGGGTTTTCAAATGTGATTTTAATAAAAGCTTTAATTCAATGAATATTGTCTAAAATCATGTTTTAGGCAAAATCCACAATACAACTAGTTCGGCATAGGAAGGGATACAATTTTTTTATAACAAAGCGTGAAAAATATTTTTTATACATTTTGCATGAAAAGGGTCTAAAATATTTTTTTGCGTTCAGCACTAGAAGGACAGATGTAGAATACAACATACAAAGGGTTTTCAAATGTGATTTAATTAAAAATTTTTCTATGAATATTTTCTAAAATCATGTTTTAGGCAAAATCCACAATACAACTAGTTCGGCATATGAAGGGATACAACTTTTTTATAACAAACGTGAATAATATTTTTTATACATTTTGCATGAAAAGGGTCTAATATATTTTTTTACGTTCAACACTAGAAGAACAGACGTAGAATACAACTTAGAAGGGTTTTCAAATGTGATTTTAAAAAAAATTTTTCAATGAATATTGTCTAAAATCATGTTTTAGGCAAAATCCACAATGCAACTAGTTCGGCATATGAAGGGATACAACGTTTTTTATAACAAGCGTGAAAAATAGTTTTTATACATTTTGCATGAAAAGGGTCTAATATATGTTTTTTACGTTCAGCACTAGAAGACAGGCGTAGAATTCAACATACAAGGGTTTTCAAATGTGATTTAAAAAAAACTAATTCAATGAATATTTTCTAAAATCATGTTTTAGGCAAAATCCACAATACAACTAGTTCGGCATATGAAGGGATACACTTTTTTTATAACAAGCGTGAATAATATTTTTTATACATTTTGCATGAAAAGGGTCTAATATATTTTTTTACGTTCAGCACTAGAAGAACAGGCGTAGAATACAATTTAGAAGGGTTTTCAAATGTGATTTAATAAAAAGCTTTTTCAATGAATATTGTCTAAAATCATGTTTTAGGCAAAATCCACAATACAACTAGTTCGGCATATGAAGGGATACAATTTTTTTTATAACAAAGCGTGAAAAATATTTTTTATACATTTTGCATGAAAAAGGGTCTAAAATATGTTTTAACGTTCAACACTAGAAGGACGGTGTGAAGAATACAACATACAAGGGTTTTCAAATGTGATTTAAAAAAAATAATTCTATGAATATTTTCTAAAATCATGTTTTAGGCAAAATCCACAATGCAACTAGTTCGGCATATGAAGGGATAACACTTTTTTTATAACAAGCGTGAATAATATTTTTTATACATTTTGCATGAAAAGGGTCTAATATATTTTTTTACGTTCAGCACTAGAAGAACAGGCGTAGAATACAATTTTGAAGGGTTTTCAAATGTGATTTAAAAAAAAGCTTTTTTCAATGAATATTGTCTAAAATCATGTTTTAGGCAAAATCCACAATGCAACTAGTTCGGCATATGAAGAGATACAATTTTTTTATAACAAACGTGAAAAATATTGTTTATACATTTTGCATGAAAAGGGTCTAAAATATGTTTTAACGTTCAGCACTAAGAAGAACGGTACGTAGAATACAACATAGAAGGGTTTTCAAATGTGATTTTAAAAAAAATTAATTCTATGAATATTGTCTAAAATCATGTTTTAGGCAAAATCCACAATACAACTAGTTCGGCATATGAAGGGATACAATTTTTTTATAACAAAGCGTGAATAATATTTTTTATACATTTTGCATGAAAAGGGTCTAATATATTTTTTTTCGTTCAGCACTAGAAGAACAGGCGTAGAATACAATTTAGAAGGGTTTTCAAATGTGATTTTAAAAAAAAAGCTTTTTCAATGAATATTGTCTAAAATCATGTTTTAGGCAAAATCCACAATGCAACTAGTTCGGCATAGGAAGGGATACAATTTTTTTATAACAAGCGTGAAAAAATATTTTTTTATACATTTTGCATGAAAAGGGTCTAAAATATGTTTTAACGTTCAGCACTAGAAAGGACATGTGAAGAATACAACATACAAGGGTTTTCAAATGTGATTTTAAAAAAAAATAATTCTATGAATATTTTTCTAAAATCATGTTTTAGGCAAAATCCACAATGCAACTAGTTCGGCATATGAAGGGATACCATTTTTTTTATAACAAACGTGAATAATAGTTTTTATACATTTTGCATGAAAAGGGTCTAATATATTTTTTACGTTCAGCACTAGAAGGACAGGCGTAGAATACAATTTAGAAGGGTTTTCAAATGTGATTTTAAAAAAGCTTTTTCAATGAATATTGTCTAAAATCATGTTTTAGGCAAAATCCACAAAACAACTAGTTCGGCATATGAAGGGATACAACGTTTTTAAATAAAAAGCGTGAAAAATATTTTTATACATTTTTGCATGAAAAGGGTCTAAAATATGTTTTAGCGTTCAACACTAGAAGGACAGGTGTGATACAACTTAGAAGGGTTTTCAAATGTGATTTTAAAAAAAATATTTTCTATGAATATTTTCTAAAATCATGTTTTAGGCAAAATCCACAATACAACTAGTTCGGCATAGGAAGGGATACAATTTTTTTATAACAAACGTGAAAAATATTTTTTTATACATTTTGCATGAAAAGGGTCTAAAATATTTTTTACGTTCAGCACTAGAAGAACAGGCGTAGAATACAACTTAGAAGGGTTTTCAAATGTGATTTTAAAAAAAAGTTATTCAATGAATATTGTCTAAAATCATGTTTTAGGCAAAATCCACAATACAACTAGTTCGGCATATGAAGGGATACAAATCTTTTTTTATAACAAAGCGTGAATAATATTTTTATACATTTTGCATGAAAAAGGGTCTAAAATATTTTTCACGTTCAGCACTAGAAAACAGGCGTAGAATTCAACTTAGAAGGGTTTTCAAATGTGATTTAAAAAAAAACTATTTCAATGAATATTGTCTAAAATCATGTTTTAGGCAAAATCCACAATGCAACTAGTTCGGCATATGAAGGGATACAATTTTTTTATAACAAGCGTGAAAAATATTTTTTATACATTTTGCATGAAAAGGGTCTAAAATATTTTTTTACGTTCAGCACTAGAAGAACAGACGTGAATGCAACTTACAAGGGTTTTCAAATGTGATTTAAAAAAAATTTTTTCAATAAATATTTTCTAAAATCATGTTTTAGGCAAAATCCACAATGCAACTAGTTAGGCATATGAAGGGATACAAACGTTTTTTTATAACAAAACGTGAAAAATATTTTTTTATCCATTTTGCATGAAAAGGGTCTAATATATTTTTTTAGCGTTCAGCACTAGAAGAACAGGCGTGAATACAATTTTGAAGGGTTTTCAAATGTGATTTTAAAAAAAAAGTATTTCTATGAATATTGTCTAAAATCATGTTTTAGGCAAAATCCACAATGCAACTAGTTCGGCATATGAAGGGATACAATTTTTTTATAACAAAGCGTGAAAAATATTTTTTATACATTTTGCATGAAAAGGTCTAAAATATGTTTTTGCGTTCAGCACTAGAAGGGCGTGCGTAGAATATAATTTACAAGGGTTTTCAAATGTGATTTAAAAAAAAATTTTATTCTATGAATATTTTCTAAAATCATGTTTTAGGCAAAATCCACAATGCAACTAGTTCGGCATATGAAGGGATACAATTTTTTATAAACAAAGCGTGAATAATATTTTTTATACATTTTTGCATGAAAAAGGGTCTAATATATTTTTTCACGTTCAGCACTAGAAGAACAGGCGTGAATACAATTTAGAAGGGTTTTCAAATGTGATTTTAAAAAGCTTTTTCAATGAATATTGTCTAAAATCATGTTTTAGGCCAAAATCCACTAATGCAAACTAGTTCGGCATATGAAGGGATACAACTTTTTTTTATAACAAAGCGTGAAAAATATTTTTTATACATTTTGCATGAAAAGGGTCTAAAATATGTTTTTAGCGTTCACACTAGAAGGACGTATGAAGAATTCAACATACAAGGGTTTTCAAATGTGATTTTAAAAAAAAAATATTCTATGAATATTTTCTAAAATCATGTTTTAGGCAAAATCCACAATGCAACTAGTTCGGCATATGAAGGGATACAATTTTTTATAACAAACGTGAAATAAATATTTTTTATACATTTTGCATGAAAAGGGTCTAATATATTTTTTTTACGTTCAGCACTAGAAGAACAGGCGTAGAATACAATTTAGAAGGGTTTTCAAATGTGATTTTAATTAAAAGCTTTTTCAATGAATATTGTCTAAAATCATGTTTTAGGCAAAATCCATAATGCAACTAGTTCGGCATAGGAAGGGATACAATTTTTTTTTATAACAAAGCGTGAAAAAATATTTTTTTACATTTTGCATGAAAAAAGGTCTAAAATATGTTTTTTAACGTTCAGCACTAGAAGGGTGTGAAGAATTCAACATACAAGGGTTTTCAAATGTGATTTTAAAAAAATTATTCTATGAATATTTTCTAAAATCATGTTTTAGGCAAAATCCACAATGCAACTAGTTCGGCATATGAAGGGATACCACTTTTTTTATAACAAAGCGTGAAAAATATTTTTTATACATTTTGCATGAAAAGGGTCTAATATATGTTTTCACGTTCAACACTAGAAGAACAGCGTAGAATACAACTTTCAAGGGTTTTCAAATGTGATTTAAAAAAAGTTTTTCTATGAATATTGTCTAAAATCATGTTTTAGGCAAAATCCACAATACAACTAGTTCGGCATATGAAGAATACAAGGTTTTTTATAACAAGCGTGAATAATATTTTTTATACATTTTGCATGAAAAGGGTCTAATATATTTTTTTACGTTCAGCACTAGAAGGACAGGCGTAGAATACAATTTAGAAGGGTTTTCAAATGTGATTTAAAAAAAGCTTTTTCAATGAATATTGTCTAAAATCATGTTTTAGGCAAAATCCACAAATGCAAACTAGTTCGGCATAGGAAGGGATACAAACATTTTTTTATAACAAGCGTGAAAAATATTTTTTATACATTTTGCATGAAAAGGGTCTAAAATATGTTTTTAGCGTTCAGCACTAGAAGGGCAGTATGTAGAATTCAACATACAAGGGTTTTCAAATGTGATTTTAAAAAAAATAATTCTATGAATATTTTCTAAAATCATGTTTTAGGCAAAATCCACAATGCAACTAGTTCGGCATATGAAGGGATACACTTTTTTTATAACAAAGCGTGAATAATATTTTTATACGTTTTTGCATGAAAAGGGTCTAATATATTTTTTTCGTTCAGCACTAGAAGAACAGGCGTGAATACAATTTAGAAGGGTTTTCAAATGTGATTTAAAAAAAAGCTTTTTCAATGAATATTGTCTAAAATCATGTTTTAGGCAAAATCCACAAATACAACTAGTTCGGCATATGAAGGATACAATTTTTTATATAACAAAACGTGAAAAATATTTTTTTATACATTTTGCATGAAAAGGTCTAAAATATGTTTTTAGCGTTCAGCACTAGAAGGACAGATGTAGAATTCAATTTGAAGGGTTTTCAAATGTGATTTAAAAAAAAAAAAAATTTCAATATATTGTCTAAAATCATGTTTTAGGCAAAATCCACAATACAACTAGTTCGGCATATGAAGGGATACAATTGTTTTTGAAATAACAAACGTGAAAAATATTTTTTTATACATTTTTGCATGAAAAGGGTCTAATATATGTTTTAGCGTTCAGCACTAGAAGAACATGCGTAGAATACAACTTAGAAGGGTTTTCAAATGTGATTTTTAAAAAAAATAATTCTATAATATTTTCTAAAATCATGTTTTAGGCAAAATCCACAATGCAACTAGTTCGGCATATGAAGGGATACACATTTTTTTATAACAAGCGTGAAAAATATTTTTTTATACATTTTTGCATGAAAAGGGTCTAAAATATTTTTTTTACGTTCAACACTAGAAGGACAGGCGTAGAATACAATTTTAGAAGGGTTTTCAAATGTGATTTTATAAAAAGCTTTTTCAATGAATATTGTCTAAAATCATGTTTTAGGCAAAATCCACAATGCAACTAGTTCGGCATATGAAGAGATACAATTTTTTTATAACAAGCGTGAAAAAATATTTTTTATACATTTTGCATGAAAAGGGTCTAAAATATATTTTCTCGTTCAGCAATAGAAGGACATATGTAGAATTCAACATACAAGGGTTTTCAAATGTGATTTAAAAAAAATAATTCAATGAATATTTTCTAAAATCATGTTTTAGGCAAAATCCACAATGCAACTAGTTCGGCATATGAAGGGATAAATTTTTTTATAACAAAGCGTGAAAAATATTTTTTATACATTTTGCATGAAAAGGGTCTAAAATATTTTTTTACGTTCAGCACTAGAAGAACAGGCGTAGAATACAATTTAGAAGGGTTTTCAAATGTGATTTAAAAAAAGCTTTTTCAATGAATATTGTCTAAAATCATGTTTTAGGCAAAATCCACAATACAACTAGTTCGGCATAGGAAGGGATACAATTTTTTTATAACAAGCGTGAAAAATATTTTTTATACATTTGCATGAAAAGGGTCTAAAATATGTTTTCACGTTCAGCACTAGAAGGGCGTATGAAGAATACAACATACAAGGGTTTTCAAATGTGATTTAAAAAAAATTATTCTATGAATATTTTCTAAAATCATGTTTTAGGCAAAATCCACAATGCAACTAGTTCGGCATATGAAGGGATACAATTTTTTTATAACAAGCGTGAATAATATTTTTTATACATTTTGCATGAAAAGGGTCTAATATATTTTTTTACGTTCAGCACTAGAAGAACAGGCGTGGAATACAATTTAGAAGGGTTTTCAAATGTGATTTAAAAAAAAGCTTTTTCAATGAATATTGTCTAAAATCATGTTTTAGGCAAAATCCATAATGCAACTAGTTCGGCATGGGAAGGGATACAAATTTTTTTATAACAAAGCGTGAAAAAATAGTTTTTATACATTTTGCATGAAAAAGGGTCTAAAATATGTTTTAGCGTTCAGCACCCTAGAAGGACGTATGAAGAATATAACATACAAGGGTTTTCAAATGTGATTTTAAAAAAAATAATTCTATGGATATTTTCTAAAATCATGTTTTAGGCAAAATCCACAATGCAACTAGTTCGGCATATGAAGGGATACCATTTTTTTATAACAAACGTGAATAATAGTTTTTATACATTTTTGCATGAAAAGGGTCTAATATATTTTTTTACGTTCAGCACTAGAAGAACAGACGTAGAATACAATTTAGAAGGGTTTTCAAATGTGATTTTAAAAAAAAGCTTTTTCAATGAATATTGTCTAAAATCATGTTTTAGGCAAAATCCACAAAAAACTAGTTCGGCATATGAAGAGATACAAACGTTTTTTAAATAAACAAAACGTGAAAAATATTTTTTTATACATTTTGCATGAAAAGGGTCTAAAATATGTTTTTGCGTTCAGCACTAGAAGGAAGGTGTAGAATACAACTTACAAGGTTTTTCAAATGTGATTTTAAAAGTTTTTCAATGAATATTTTCTAAAATCATGTTTTAGGCAAATTCCACAATGCAACTAGTTCGGCATAGGAAGGGATACAATTTTTTTTATAACAAACGTGAAAAAATATTTTTTATACATTTTGCATGAAAAGGTCTAAAATATTTTTTTACGTTCAGCACTAGAAGGACGGGCGTAGATCAATATACAAGGGTTTTCAAATGTGATTTAATAAAAAGCATTTTTCAATGAATATTGTCTAAAATCATGTTTTAGGCAAAATCCACAATACAACTAGTTCGGCATATGAAGGGATACAATTTTTTTATAACAAGGCGTGAATAATAGTTTTTATACATTTTGCATGAAAAGGGTTCTAATATATTTTTTTACGTTCAGCACTAGAAGAACAGGCGTAGAATACAACTTAGAAGGGTTTTCAAATGTGATTATAAAAAAAGCTTTCAATGAATATTGTCTAAAATCATGTTTTAGGCAAAATCCACAATGCAACTAGTTAGGCATAGGAAGGGATACAAGGTTTTTTATAACAAAGCGTGAAAAATATTTTTATACATTTTGCATGAAAAGGGTCTAAAATATGTTTTTAACGTTCAGCACTAAAAAGGGCGTATGAAGAATATAACCTACAAGGGTTTTCAAATGTGATTTTAAAAAAAAATAATTCTATGAATATTTTCTAAAATCATGTTTTAGGCAAAATCCACAATGCAACTAGTTCGGCATATGAAGGATACCTTTTTTTTTATAACAAGCGTGAATAATAGTTTTTATACATTTTGCATGAAAAGGGTCTAATATATTTTTTTACGTTCACACTAGAAGGACAGGCGTAGAATACAATTTAGAAGGGTTTTCAAATGTGATTTTAAAAAAAAGCTTTTTCAATGAATATTGTCTAAAATCATGTTTTAGGCAAAATCCACAAAAACTAGTTCGGCATATGAAGGGATACAACGTTTTTTAAATAACAAACGTAAAAAAATATTTTATTTTAAATTTTGCATGAAAAGGGTCTAAAATATGTTTTAGCGTTCAGCACTAGAAAGGACGGATGAAAATATAACATAGAAGGGTTTTCAAATGTGATTTTAAAAAAAATAATTCTATGAATATTTTCTAAAATCATGTTTTTAGGCAAAATCCACAATACAACTAGTTCGGCATATGAAAGGATACACATTTTTTTATAACAAACGTGAAAAATATTTTTTATACATTTTGCATAAAAGGGTCTAAAATATTTTTTCGTTCAGCACTAGAAGGACAGGCGTAGAATACAATTTAAAAGGGTTTTCAAATGTGATTTTATAAAAGTTTTTCAATGAATATTGTCTAAAATCATGTTTTAGGCAAAATCCACAATACAACTAGTTAGGCATATGAAGGGATACAATTTTTTTATAACAAACGTGAAAAATATTTTTTTATACATTTTGCATGAAAAGGGTCTAAAATATTTTTAACGTTCAGCACTAGAAAGGACAGTGTGTAGAATACACCTTACAAGGGTTTTCAAATGTGATTTTAAAAAAAATAATTAAATGAATATTTTCTAAAATCATGGTTTTAGGCAAAATCACAATACAACTAGTTCGGCATATGAAGGATACCATTTTTTTATAACAAGCGTGAAAAATATTTTTTATACATTTTTGCCTGAAAAGGGTCTAAAATATATTTTTTACGTTCAGCACTAGAAGAACAGGCGTAGAATACAATTTTGAAGGGTTTTCAAATGTGATTTTTTAAAAGTTTCAATAATATTGTCTAAAATCATGTTTTAGGCAAAATCCACAATACAACTAGTTCGGCATATGAAGAGATACAATTTTTTTTATAACAAGCGTGAAAAATATTTTTTATACATTTTGCATGAAAAGGGTCTAAAATATTTTTTTTCACGTTCAGCACTGAAGGACAGGCGTAGAATTCAACTTTGAAGGGTTTTCAAATGTGATTTTAAAAAAAAAATTTCAATGAATATTTTCTAAAATCATGTTTTAGGCAAAATCCACAATGCAACTAGTTCGGCATATGAAGGGATACAATTTTTTTATAACAAGCGTAAAAAATATTTTTTATACATTTTTGCATGAAAAGGGTCTAAAAATTTTTCACGTTCAGCCACTAGAAGGACATGCGTAGAATTCAATTAAAGGGTTTTCAAATGTGATTAAATAAGAATTTTTCAATGAATATTGTCTAAAATCATGTTTTAGGCAAAATCCACAATCAACTAGTTCGGCTATGAAGGGATACAATTTTTTTATAACAAAGCGTGAAAAAATTGTTTATACATTTTGCATGAAAAGGGTCTAAAATATGTTTTTACGTTCAGCACTA